>NC_058411.1:77276707-77300262 GCF_002201575.2 Neomonachus schauinslandi
TTTCTTTCTTTCTTTCTTTCTTTCTTTCTTTCTTTCTTTCTTTCTTTCTTTCTTTCTTTCTTTTTCTTTCTTTCTTTCTTTCTTTTCTTTAACACTTCCTTACTTTCTGGCACTACAGATGCTTCAGGCTCATCTTGTGTATTTCCTGCCCCAGTCCTAGCCTCAGCCATTTCTCTAGGATCCCTGTTTTTGTTGGAGAATTAGAAACCAAGATCTGGTTGCTAGGTGTGCTCATGGCTTACTTGGGTTTTATTTTTGCCCTTCTCAGCTGACAGAGCAAGGATACATATGTATATACTAACCTCTGTATATATACGTATTTATAAATATTTTACATGTTACCATCAATATCTATATTAACCTAAAAAAAATTCATACTGATGTTTCCAATTCTAATCCATTACATAATGGATCATTTTAGCTCAACCTGTTGCTTATCTGTAGTGGTCGCAGAATTGTTAACCCATACCTCCCTGGGAAGCAACTTATTCAGCTAGAGTACAGTGCTTATATGCAATTTCTGTTGCCTTTAGTCATGCAGACTGTACTTATTATTCTATAGTTGCATAGGTAAGTATTTTTCCCCCTTCTTCCTTCAGTGAGGTCTTTTCATACATTTGTAATTAAACTGTTATGTTACATTCTACCTTCCATCCTGGAACCTCCAAACTTCTAAATGACTTTTTTTTGTTAATTTTTATATATTAAGGTTCATTTTTGTGCTACAAAATTCTGTGGGTCATGTCATGTGTCTACCATTACAATATCATTCAGAATAGTATGACTGCCCTAAAAAAAAAAAAAATCCCATGTGTCTCACCTACTAACCCACTTGCCCTGAAACATTGGTGACCATGGATTTGTCTTTTATCTCTATAGTTCTGCATTTTATAGAATATCGTATAATTGAAATCATAAAGTATTTAGACTCTTTGGTTAGCAATATGCATTTAAATATTCCATGTCTTTTTTTGGTTTGCTAGTTCATTCTTTGTGTGTGTGTGTGGAATGGTATTGTGTTGTATGGATAAGCCACAGTTTATCTGTTTACTTCTGAAGAACAATTTGGTTGCTTCCAGTTTGGGGTGATGATGAATAAAGCTTCTATAAGCATTTATATGCAAGTTTATGTGTGGACCCAGTTTAGAAATCAGTTGGGTAAATACATAGGAGTGTGATTGCTGGATTATAAGGTAAACCCTATGTTTAGCTTTTTAAGAACCTGCCGAGCTGTCTTCCAAAATGTTTGTAGCTTTTGCATTCCCACTAGCCTGGTAATTTTTTATTGAAGCTGGACATGCTGTACTGAGTAATAGGAACTGAGGTAAATAGGATTTTAGCTTAAAGATTTATGTTAATCTGTCTAGTGGTTCACTGTAGTTCTAGGTGCCAGAGGCTTCAAATTCTCCAGTGTCCTAGTTTTTGTTTCTCTTCTTGAGTTTAGGCTTCCCTAAATAATCCTCCTCAGAGTTCTCATCTTGTAGCTCTTTAGGTGTAATCTACCACTGTTATATACCCACAGGAGTCCTGTGGATGTGGTGATAAGATGTGGGGAGAGGGAAGGAGTCTATGTCATGTGATTAAATTTAAGTGTTTTAGTGGGCCTGCATCTCTACGCTGTGACCTTCACAAGTATTTCTCTCCCTCCCCATTCCCTTCCCTGGCTACAGCATTCCTAACCTATTTCCTTGAAGCCTTGACCCTGAGGATATTTTTTTTTCCTCAAGTGACGTAAGAATCCTATTGGGAGCTGGTGTTGGAGGAATGTCCCAAGCTGAGATAAGGCTCTGGCAAAGTCTTCTCTTCTGGAGGTTAGCTCTTTGTTATGGAGAAATTACACAAAGATTACTTTTTCCCAGAGGAAAATACAGGGGAGGGGGAGGGGGTATGGGTTAACCTGGTGATGGGTATTAAAGAGGGCGCATATTGAATGGAGCACTGGGTGTTATACACAAACAATGAATCATGGAACACTGTATCAAAAACTAATGATGTAATGTATGGTGATTAACATAACATAATAAAATAAAATTAAAAAAAAGTAAGGTTTGTTTTGTTTTGTATTGTTTTTTTTTTTTTTAGCAGAGAATAGTTATAAAAATTAACTAGGTCACTTTTCATTAATTTCTGCCTGGTATAAAACTCAGGTATGCTCAGTTGCATTGTAGCTTCATTTTCATGCTATAATCTTCATCCTATAATCTTTACACATGCCTTAAGTTTGACTTATTAGAAAAACTAGGCTGTGGTGATGTCCTTCTAGTAATCCCAAATAATAAAATACCTTGGAATAGATTCAACATGTACCAAAAATGATGGACTCCATAGTTGGTTGTATTTCAGTAATCTTCAGAATTATTCTTTATATATGTAAATGGCAATTTTTCTATATATCAATATGTTTTTTCACTTTATCAGAGACAACATAAAAGTACATATTCATAGAATAAAATAAAAATGGTTACATTTCTGTTCATTCTTATCTGTAAGTATGCAGCAGTTGAAAGATGGATTGAAGAGGTTAAGTGATGTTCTCACAGATTCACTATGATGTGTAAGATAAAAGAGAACCATTAAATTGTATATCTTATTTATGGGGAATCAGAGGTGGGCCCTAAATACTGTGTGAAATATAACAGAGTCTAGGGAATGCAGTTTTGCTAATCATTCTATTGTTTGTCTGAGCCTCAGCAGTAAGGTAGTTTGCTCAGTAGTGGCTCAGTGGTTTATCTGTTTTCATGGCATTTGGGGGACTGTTTTCATAATTAATGTTTAAATTATGCTAATGAGTGGTTCATGCATTCTCTTTTGAGAAGGCCCTCAGTCACATGACACAGAGCCCTGGCAGCATGCCTAGCCTAGGAAAGTTCACAGAATGTCAAAAGCATTGAAGAACCTGGAGGGAGATTAAGAAATACAGATGTGCTCTTGTGCTCAAGTGATGAAAATGAAGATACTTTATGGCCAATTTTCTCAAGTGACCTGTTGGACATTTGGACTGCTGAATAGGCAGAGATGTAGTCTTTGGATTAGGGACTCTATTTCCACAGTGGCTTTGGGCAAAGCCATGAAGTACAGTTTCAGAGGTACAAATACAGAGAAAACTATACTTTGCAAGTATAGTCATGAAGTGTAGTCACCAAGTAGGATTAAAGGTATAGTCACCAAGAAAAGGTTTCTGCTGCTGATTAACTGCTTGTGTCCAGGGGCATTTTGAAATGAAGAAATAGAAAGCCCCATTAGAAAAAGGATAAATAGCTTCTCTAGCTTAGAAACAAATAGCACTTTCAGAAATACAAACAGGAACAAGAGCAAATAGTGTAGATTACAATCCTAAAGTAGAGAAATGTTTAATATTCTTTATTGTAGGGATTCTTAATCTGAGATTCATGCTGGCATAGGGAAGAAAGGGGAAGTTTTAATAAACCTCCTGATGATATTGGCAAACTTGGTCATGTATATTTATTCTGATGGAGAGAGAGTGCTTTCATCAGATTTTCCAAGATCTCCAGATCTATTAGCCAAAAAGTATAAGAAAGATTAATAAACAGTGACTTAGTTACATCTTCAAGTAGACACTAAAAAATGTATTTATATCTCTTAAACTGTAAGATGGATGAAACATTACTTTGCAGGTAGATTTGAACTACAACTTTATTGCTTTAAATAATTTTGAGTAAATTAGAGTTCTTTGTAAAACAGAAAGTCTCTGCTTCATTGCGCTATCATAATTTTGTAGATGAGGAATATAAATGTAATTAGAAAACACCTAGCAGACTGCCTGGCATATAGTGGGTGCTCAATAAATATTATTTCCAAGGCAGGATTCGCGAGTTGTTATGATATTTATGATTTACTTTAAAATACTTCTGCAAAGTCAAGTGACATGTGTGATATATGTAGGTACTTAGTTTGAGTCACATGCTATACACTGTCCTAATCAGAAATTCAATTTTCACAGGTGACCAGATGATATCTTATCAGAATTTCCACAATCTAAAATGTGTGTACGACAAGTGTTCCAGTAATATTTATTTTTGATTAGCACTAGATGATAGAATGAAAGCTAGAAATGAATTTTCATTTGTGGAATTTGTGGTCCATTAATTAGCCTCACATAAGCTTTCACTGGTGAAATGAGTAATATTCTTGGTATGTGGAATGGATAGAATCTTTTAGAGACAGTCCCCACACCTCCATAAATCTAAGAATCTAGCAGGACCTGTGTAGCCAGAACCCTCAAGGTTGGTCCCTACAGCTCTACCCTGTATCTTACTATTAAAATCCTACTTCTAGAATATTGATCTACCTACTGCTAGTGAGTCTCTTGTGCAAAGGATGCTACCATCCCTTAAGAAGACAGGGAATTCGGTATTTATTGAATTTACAGAACAGGCTGTACAAACTGTTCTGTGTCTGCTTGCTAGTAAAAATGTATTTAGTAAATGTCAGTGTATTTGGGAGACTTTGGTCAGAAACTTGCTCTTACTGAAGAAGCTGCAATTGTATATATGGCTATAATTATATACCAAAAAGATCAAAAGAGATGTGACCCAGTTGGCTTAGGCTAGTCTGTAATAAGTGTCCTAGAGTAAAACCTTCGGTCTGAACAAAGTAAGTAAACCCAAGTCCATGCATTAATGAAAAAAGAAGGTAAAAACAGGTCCACTGGGCAGATATGACAAACAACAAGGGCACAATTAACTGAGATCAAAGGAGGTAAAAGGCCCCAAATGCAGGCAAACAGGAGTCAGGAGGACTGAGGAATTTGAAAAAAAAATTCAGATTCCATATGATCCAGCAATCTCACATCTAAACATTTATCCAAGAGAAATGAAAGCATACAAAGACTTGTATATAAATGTTCATAGCAGCTTTATTCATAATAGTCCCAAAGTTGGAAAAAACCCATATAGCCATCTGTGGGTGAATGGACAAACAAATTGTGGCACATACACAAATGGAATACTATTCAGTAACAAAAAGAACAAACTGCGTAATCTGATCTATTATTTGCCCAACTTTATGTATTTGTATGTTATCAACTTTGCTGCTTTGTCAGCAGCATGGAGTAGGAGAATTATTGTAAGGAATGAGGTTTACAGAGGAATAACAGAACGGGTAGGGATTTCAGGCACAAATACAAGTCCATGGAGAAAATAGTTTTAATATGGGCGCCTGGCTGGCTCAGTTGGTAGAGCATGGGACTCTTGATCTCAGGGTCATGAGTTCAAGCCCCATGTTGGGTATGGAGGAGGAGGAAGAGGAGGAGGAAGAGGAGGAGGAGGAGGTGTTGATTTTGGACACGTAAGTGAGGCATTTTGGTTCCTCTGGATACCACGCCCTCAAAAATTTGAAACTTAGCAATATTTGTAACTTTTTCACCAGCTTCTTTCCCTTTTAAAAATGACAGTTTTTAATTTAAGACTTAGTCAGAGGATGGTTGAAGCCAAGACTTTAAAAGAAAGCAGGTTGTTTCTTTATGTACGGGTCTTTAGGTCAATAAATGATTATTATGTATCTAACCAAGTCACGGTTGAAATGAACAGAAGAGTTTTCTTTAGCAATAGTTATCGGTGAAGTTCTCGATGAACTGGTTGTAGGTTTAACTTGTGTTCTCCTAGTGAAAATTAGCTGTAACTTTATTGTCTTCTGAATTCCTCCCTTTGTGAAGGATGGGAAGGGGTGGCACAGGGTTGCCAAAGGGAAGAATCTCTAGCAATAAAATTGGAAACTTTTCATATAATACAAAGGAGATAAAATTAATAAGCGGCACTTTAAGTATCGTCTCTGCCCCATCCTCTGGAATAGAGATGTGTACAGAGCCCTCAGTTAATTACTAGGCAGTTTTAAATCAATTTCTTTCCTGTAATGCATTCACAGAAAATGTTATAATATCTAGTGTTTTGTTCTCCCACCCACCCTCCTAATGTGAGTGCCATGAAGCAAAATGGGTGGAGGGGGTAGAAATCAGGCATTGGAAGCAATCAGATAGGCAGGCTTTGGGGCACCTGGGTGACTCAGTCAGTTGAGCACCCGACTCTTAATTTTGGCTCAGGTCATGATCTCAGGATTGTGAGATTGAGTTCTGCCTCTGTCTCTGTGCTGGGCATGGAGCCTGCTTGAGATCTCTCTCTCCCTCTTCCTCTGCCCCTCTGCCCATTGCCTCCACTCATGTTCTCTCTCTCTCTCTCTAAAAACAAAACAAAACAAAAAATAGGCAGGCTTGCTTGGACTCTCAGAGAACATTAGGAACACATCAGGTAACATTATTGAGGCAACTGTCTATAAAAACTAGTGCTGTCTTAAGACAATAAAAAGACAATCCACAAACCGGGAGAAGATACTCGCAAAACACATATCTGATAAAGGACTTACATCAATAATATACAAAGAATTCTCAAAACTCAACAATAAGAAAACAAATAATTCAGTTTCTAAAACATGGGTAAAAGATCTGCATAAACTCCTCACCAAAGAAGATATAGAGATGAAAAAAAGATATGAAAGATGCTCAACATTATGTGTCATTAGGAAATTTAAATTTATATTTAAATATTTGCAATAGTGATAAATGTAAATGAGCTATCAAGACAGGAAAATACATGGGTAAATCTTTAATGTATATTGTTAAAAGAAAGAAGCCAGTCTAAAAAGGTTATATACTGTATGATTCCAACTATATGACATTCTGGAAAAGGCAAAACTATGGAGACAGTAAATAGATCAGTGGTTGCCAGGGGCATGGGGGTAGGGCGAGAGGGATGAATAGAGGGAGCTCAGAACATTTTTAAAGTGGCAAAGTTATTCTGTATGATACATTAATGGTGGACTCATGATATTATGAATTTGTCAAAATCCATAGCATGTGCAACATCAAGAGTTATCCTCATTGTAAACTGTGACCTTCAGTTAATAATACTATATCAGTATTGGTTCATCAATTACAGCAAATGTGCCAAGTTAATGCAAGATGTGTGTGTGTGTGTGTGTGTGTGTGCTGGGGGCCAAGGGTATATGGGAACTCTCTGTACTTTCTAGGTAAGTTTTCTGTAAATTTAAAACTGCTCTAAAATAGCCTATTAAAATGAAAAAACATAACAAAAACTATGCTTTCTTGAGATTATGGGCTTTCTTGAGATTACTCTAATTAATTAGGAAAAAACCTTTAACCTTTCCTTTCTGGCTTTTAGAGGTCATAACGTCTGCTGACATTTATTATTCATTCAGCAACTACCTACTGAGCGCCAATAGTGCCAAGCACTGTTTTAGATCCTGGAGATACAACAGTAAACAAAATGAATCAAGTAGCTGCTCCTTTGGAGCTTACAGTTTGTGGGGAAAGACAAATACATAAAAACAAAATCATTAGAATAATTTCAGATAGTGACAATCGATATGAAGGAAATTTTAAAATAAAAGCATAGTAATGGAAGAGATAGTGATGGAGTAGGAGTTAGTGTAATCAACTTTAGCTAGGGTAATCTTGGGTGGCCTCCTTGAGAAGATGTCTTTTAAACTGAGTCCTGAATGTTGAGGAGACAATATGGATAAAAGTACATTAGTCAAGAGAAACAGGAAGTTTAAAATCCCCATGTGAAAATATATTTGGAATGACTGGAGCTTCAAAAAGATAATCCGTGTCACCAGGCATAAAGAATGAAGTAGTAAATGGCAGAAAATGAGGTTGGAGCAATGGAGGCACTGGATCCTACTATGCTTGTTTCCTTCTGTTCAGGGAAAGTTCCAGAAGATGAAAGCTATCCCAAATTCCTTCCAGATGACTTTTTTGAATTCAGCAAATGTGTACCAGTCATCTGGGTGGATCTTCACTGCCCATTCTATATATTCATCTGGTACCTACCTTACATCTGCAGAAGTTATACAGTAAGAAATAACAACTACCACCAATAAGACCACACCATATTTTTTTAAAAGATTTGATTTAATTTATTTATTTGAGAGAGAGAGAGCATGAGCAGGGGGAGCAGCAGAAGGAGAGGGGGAAGCAGACTCCCCGCTGAGCAGGGACCCCAACTTGGGGCTCCATCCCAGGACCCTGAATCATGACCTAAGCCTAAGGTAGATGCTTAACCAACTGAACCACACAGTCACCCCAAGACTGCACCATATTTTGCCTAATATTCTGCAACTAAATATTTTGTTCAGAAACATAAAATGTTTCAAACATGATGAAACTTAACAAAATGGGTATCAAAATACTCACAGCCCAGATTTATTGGAAGTTAACCATCTGCCATTTTGCTTCATTGCTTTCCTTTTTTTTTTTTTTTTAAGGTATCACAGAATACAGTTAAAACCTAACCTCCCATCCCTTTCCCCTGCTCTTCTCTCCTGAGGTAGTTACTCTTAAGTTGGTACCATTTCCAGACATATTTTAACCATTTTCTATAAATATACTTTTACCCATAAACAATACATAGCATTTCTTCATGTATCTTTTCTATGACCACTCTCTGGGCTATATCTTGATTCTTTTTGACAGGATGCCGTTGAATAGCTGTCAAAAAAAAAAATCAGTCTGAAAGAGCCGGAGATCCCGGCCTCATTCATGTAGTTGAACATACTAGGGAATGACACAGCCATCATGAAGTAGGTTCAGGTAAGAAGTATCTGCTCTGATAATTGGCAAGCAATGAAGGAAAGATCTTTCTAGAAACTATGGATTTAGGGAACTAGCACTGAAACATATTGACAAATAACAATTGACTGAGATTCATTCATTTATTCAATCATTTTACCAAGATTCATTGAACTATGTGTCCCCTGAGAATACACTAGTGATTAGGACAAAAACCTTGCCTACAAGGTGTGTAGGTACGTCCCAGGTTGAACTAGAATGCTATTCTCCTCTGGGAGTAAAGTAAAAATTTAAAAATATTTAAGTTTTATGAAGGCAGAGAATAAATCCTTGGTGGTGATTTCAATGATATATCTTGAGCCAAGAATCAGAATCCATTTTAGGAAAATGGAGGCAAATGTTGGGAAAATCATGACATAAAATGTATGTCTTCTCACTTCCTCAATGGCATCATGGCATCATTTTGATGTTTTCTGCCTTCCTTTATCTTACAGTACTTCCTTCATTGCTAACTTTCAAAGGTATTTGCTCCGTGTATTTTTAAGATTTGCATAAGTAGTGTCATACTTCATATATATTTTTATTTTTAACTTGCTGTTTTCCCCTCAAAGTTGTTTGAGCTATATTCTAGGTTAATTTAAGTAAATAAGCTTAATGATTTTAAATCATGTATGTTGATGTATATTGTTTCATATTAAGAATAAACCACAGGTTACGTATTCATTCTCATTCTGATAGGCAGTTTAACTATTTGAAAGAGTGCCACAGTGAAAATCCCTATACATTTTTCTGTCTAGCCATCTGAAAGAGTTTCTCTAAGGCATATACCTGAGTATGGACTTGCTGGGCCATAAGGTATGCGCATGTTCGATTTTATCAGGTGAAGCAGAAACTTCTAGTGTCCAACCCCAGTCCTCATTCTTCCTTGATTTTCAGTTGGACACATGGACATCTGAAAGAGACATTTCCCACCCTCCCTTGCTAAATATGTCAATTTAACTAAAATTGGGCCAACAGTATGTAAGTGGAAATGTTGTATGGTAGCTTTCAGTATATTACCTTAAAAGACAGCTGGCGTTATATCCTTTGCCCTTCCTTTTGCTTTGTTCCTTTCCTCTCTGCTGGCATCAGGAGTATAGGTGTGATGACTAGAGGTGAGGAGTCATTCTGGACTATGAGCACAGGGGACCCACTGCAGGAATGTCAGAACCAGAAGGAGCCTGTGGGTGCCCTTCTGGAGCCATTTCACTAGCAACAAACTTTATTCCTTGAGACTTTGTTGGAAAAACCTGAATTTCTTTCTTGTATAACCTTCTATTGTCTTAAGTTTTCTGTCACAGCTAGCCAGGTACAATACTAACAAATGCACTAAGACTCCACACTAGTTTCCACTGGTTGTACCGTTTAATACCCCCACAAGCCACAAATGAGCTTGTGATTATAATACCTTATTTTATAATTGTTCAAAGCATTTTATAACTACATCTCGCCATGTCATGTGAGAAAGAAAAACAAGTACATTAGGATCTCCAATCTGTAGCTCAGAGCGTTAGAACCTAGGAAGTTCAATGACTTGACCAAGGTCTCTGGTAGGTTGGTATCAAGGATAAATATGATGTCTCACAGACAGATGCTGTGCTCCTGTAGGGCTACCTGAAGAGAGATTCTTTTCAAAGTGATCTAGTTATGCTGACAAACCTTACCTGCTCTACTCCCAGTTAATTCACGTAACATTGTGATAAAAGTCTATCATTAGCTGTCCTATTGCTAAGCAAGAGCATATTGAGTCACACGCTAGAATGTGCATTTTGGGCATTGGCTTGGACTGGGGAGAGTCAGTCCAACTCAAGAAGCTAATTGGTTACAGAGAAGGCAGGGGAAAGTGTACATTCATCAAAGAACACTAGTCAATTGCCTGGTCTCTTGGCACTGATTGCCAGCCAATTTTCAGACTGATATTGGCATTGAATCTGAAAAAGTCACTGATCTCCCTGCACAGCTGGAGGGCATTGGGCTAAGAAGGAGTGGAATTTGAAAAGGAGGAAGAAACTGAGACCTACTTCTATTTTAAACATATTTCCCCCCTTTTTTTTGCTAATATGGGAGTGACTTACAGAAAATGGAGTGGTGTCAGAACCATCCAGGCTGCTGGGCAGGGTGGGAGAAGTTGTGCTAGAGTCGCTCCTGAGGACAGAAGTAAGTTTCCTAGGAAATGTCCAGAAGTGCTTGTTGACTGGGACTTGAAATAGTCTGAAGATGTGTTTCTGGCTGCTGGGTCCCTAACGGGGTTTCATAAGCACATCAGAGTGCACACATGCATTACAGGGAACTTTGGGGTTTGGTCGATATCAAGTCAAAGGGGTCATGAGTTCCATTCTCCCGTCAAGAAGATGTTGGCCACCATCACCTTCTTCGTCACCTCTGATGTGCGCATGCAAGGGCCCCTGAGTGGAGAAGCATATTTGTTATAGATATATGGAAAGAAGAGGCTATGTGGAAAGACGAGAGACAGACAACTCTGTATATTTTGGTTTCCTATGAACTGAACCCTAAATCAGGTAATTCTAAATATATTCTCTTTAAAAGCCTCCCCTCTGCCAAATGTGTCTTCAGCTATTAGGGGAAATTAAACTGCCAAATTTAAATCTATTTTCAACACCACTGGAAATTATAAATAGAGAAGAATTACCTATAAATCAAGCTCACTATGCTACAGGATACAATCCAGTTCATATATGCCCAATAAATGCCAGCGAATTTTCCAAGCCAGAAGTTAACTGTCTGTGCTTGATGTGGGATGGCAACATACATACTTAATAAAATTTAAAATCCAGGCCTCAGGGCTCAACAAATTCAGTTCCTGCTACTGAATTTCTCCTTGAAAATAACATAGTGCATTGAAAGTGGAAAGTCTAAGGAACTGGAATTTCTACTGAAATGAGACAGAAGGCTCTGCTGCATCTAATCAACTGACATGAGACACCTGGAGCTCTGGTTGAACCATAAAGGCTCTGTTTTTTATCAGATTCTGCCTTCTATGGATGGGGAGGACTGATGATAGAGTGCCATGTGGACAGTGTTGTGAGCGGAACATTATGCAGCGGGAAGACAATACTGGATAGGGATTCTGGACACCTAGTTTTTAGCTCCCGTGTTGCCTCTAACTAGTTCTGAAATCTTGGGTGATCTTTGAGCCTCAGTCTCCATTACTGTAAAATAGGAAAATGGAAGATACTCTTTACTACGTAGTCAAGCTTTAGTGGTCTGCAATTACCTCACGGTGTACTCCACTGATTGGGATTGCTTCTGATTAGAATAAAATATAACGATGTGGTGAAAACTTCCAGTGCTTAACCATATCCAATTCTCTCCTTTCCGGATCCATTACATAGGTAGGGACATGTGACTCCTTCAGATCAATGGGCGGTAGATATGATGTCTGCGTGGGTCAAAGATGGGAAGAGCAATGTGAGTTTTTCATATTCTCTGTTCCCCTGACATACCCTGTAAGCGAAATGTTGATACAGTAGAGCCACAAGGTGGAAATGACCAGATCACTGATAGTTGAAGAGAGCTGCCCTAGAGAGCCATTAAACTTGCAAAGAACTCAGGAGAGTAAGAAATACAAGAGATTTTGAGGTTTTTAATTGCCATGCTGTCTGGTCTGTATGCAACATATCATTGCCCCAGACCCAGGAGACACACCCAGCAGGACCATTTACACCCATGCAGCCCATGACTAGTTGTTCACAGGCAAGAGAATACATGTCCCCATCTATACTGTTAAAAGCATGCACAAGGAAGAAATATGAAGCTAGAGATATTTATAACACACAGCAATTGCTCAACAAATGCTTGTTTTATGAAAGAATAATATGGAGTTCCCCCTCCTGTGTGTGTGATAGAAGAAGAGGATGTGGAGGAGGATGAACTCGTTGAGAGCATCTCTGTATCCTGATCACTGTAGCACATGGTAGTGCTCAAGAAGTGTTTGTTGAATTCAGATGAATTGAGTGAACACTTAGTATGGTGAAGCATATGGCTGACTTTAAAACTGACAATATAGAAATGAATATTGGTCCCATTCCTTACTCATAGCCTCCACTTTAAAAATAGAAAATATCTAAAATCTATACATGTGGAGGATTGTCATTCACACATTCATTCATTCAGTAAATATTTATTGAGTGCCTGCATTGCTCAAAGCACCGTGTTCAGCATCGGTGAGATAGGACTGGAAAAGTCCTCATGAAGTTTACAATCTAGGGCAGTGGGGCTGAAGGATAGGAGGAACAAGGGGGTGAGAGACACTACTTATTTAAACAACACTGTGATGAGTATCACCACGGGGAATTACAGGATGCCTTGAGAGCAGATGATGGGGGTCCCAACCTAGGCTGGTGGTCAAGGAAGGTGTCTAGTTTTAATCCAAGTCACGGTTCCTGCTATGATAATTTGGTAACTAAAAGACTTGCTGAATTTTTCAGCCCACATGAGGAATCTTGTGACTGTGGCCTTGCTTACAGACACAGTGGTTGCCGAAGTGTAAGCAAGGCAGATGTTTTTCGAGCATTTGTCTTGCTTTCACTTTGCTTGAATTTCGATGCGGCAGCATTAGTCAAACACACTAAATATTGCAGGACTCTGGGAAATGGAGGAAAGTGGGGAAAGAATTCTATCCTTCTTTGCAACAAGATTTGCATGTGGTTTTGACACTGTGTAACCCAGAGTCCCTCCTTATGAAGGAGAGACTGTTATTTCACAGATGAGGAAGCTGAGAATGGAGGGGTAGGCAACTTGCCCAAAGTGGCACAGTTAATAAATGCCAGAGGGAGAATTTGAACTCAATCAATCTGGCTATAAGTGAAGACATTTAACCCACCCCTACTTTACACTGCATCGCCTCTCCCAAGACTGAATTTCGTAAGAGCAGAGTCATCTTACTAGGAGATCAAGTTCTGAGGTTAGCATGTAGCTGAGAATCACTGTTAGCAAAATTACCCTGGAAGATTCTTAAAATAAGATCTCTTAATAAATCCAATGTGGACATTTTTTCTGCCAGCTTGGAATAGATTATTGCTCATTTGATTGAACACCTGTTAAAATAAATTGATCATGTTTTGGGGCCATGTTTCTAGAAAGGTATATATCTTCAGACACTAGAGTCACCTGCAACTTGGTCAGGTGGTCACTTAAAGAGGCACAGTGATACTGAGGCTGACCAAGGGCACATATCCTCTTCTATTTTATTTCCTTTTTCTGAGTCTACATAATTGAATCCTAGCAGGCTAAGTATACTTTGGATATAATACTACCATATGTTGATTTGTTACATTTCTTTTTTTTTTTGACGATTTTATTTATTTATTTGACAGAGAGAGAGAGCACACAAGCAGGGGGAGAGGCAGAGGGAGAGTGAGGGAGAAGCAGGCTTCCCACTGAGTAGGGAGACTGATGTGAGGCTGATCCCAGAACCCTGAGATCATGACCTGAGCCAAAGGCAGACACTTAATTAACTGAGCCACTGAGGCACCCCCATTTTTACATTTCTTATGTAATAGAGTCCTTTTATAGACAATATCTATTTCCCTTTCTCCCCTACCAAAAAAAGTCTAATAGAAATTTTAGGGAACTTGGGGAGTGAGAAAGGAAGATTCTTTGCAAATCATACCACTTACATGAGTATCTCTGAAAGGATGATTGGGACACTGCATTTTTAAAGTAAGCTTCCAAAGTGATTCTTATGTATTCCTAAAGTTTGAAAGTCATCTACGTGTCTATCCCATCCTAATCGAGAGGAGAACAGTAGGTCATCCTAGCCATTAGGTGAACAGTGGAGTCTGCCTTTCATTTTAGCATTTCCCGCTGTGCTATGTCCTGGTGCTCTACCTGTGACCCCCAGTGCTTGTTTCCTGAGTGTCAGATCCAATGGATCTCAGCGGAGTAAGTAGGGCACTCACCCAGGGCCAGAGAGAATTCTCCTGAATTAAGTTCACACCACATGTAGAGCAAGGAACTTGAGTAGCCAAATATCACTACAAGCAAGAGTCGCATCTGTTAACTATAACAGTATCAGCCCAGGTTCATGGCTGCAAGTATCAAAAGTGACTCTGTCTATTTTGAGCCCAAAGGGAATTTCCCAATTATTTAGAGAGCTCTGGGCCTACCAAATCAGTGGAGATCTGGAGGATCAGGCAGAAAAGCAGCAAGAATAGAGAAATTCTGGAGGACTGAAGTAAGGAATCCGCAGCAAGGGGGCGCCTGGGTGGCTCAGTTGGTTAAGCGACTGCCTTCGGCTCAGGTCATGATCCTGGAGTCCCGGAATCAAGTCCCGCATCGGGCTCCCTGCTCAGCAGGGAGTCTGCTTCTCCCTCTGACCCTCCCCCCTCTCATGCTCTCTCTCTCTCTCTCTGTCATTCTCTCTCTCAAATAAATAAATTAATAAAAAAAAAAAATCTAAGAATCCACAGCAGGAACAGCCTGGTGTGCTTCATGGTACCCCTTCAAATTCACCTCCCAAGAAAGGGTGGGTATCTAAGCAGCTGAGGCTGAATCAGGTGCTTCCCGAGGGAGGGAGGAGTTGGCCCTCACCCCTTAGCTCATGAAGAATGTGGGGGGCAGCTCCCAACACAACTGCACTCAAGGGAACTCCCCCCCACAAAGGGAGGCTTAAGTGGGGTTGATGGCTGGGCAGTCCCAAATGACAAAAGCAAATACTCACAGGCCTGCTTGGGGGGCAGCCTCCTCCTAGAGGACCTGCTGGGCCTCTTCCTCTAATGGTGGCACCACCATCTTGCTCTTCTCATTTCCTATTTAAGAAATAGGAGCTTCTAGGGGAATATTGTTGTGATGAATATAGGGACTCTTTAACGCAAAACAAAACACATCCTCAAAGTTCTTTCTCTTTTTCTGCATATCGGCTAGGTGCTTTTATCTGCTATGGAAAATAATAAAGAAACCAATTAAGGAATTTGAAACTGCCAGGAGTGTGGCATGGCTTAAAGAAAGGACATTGTTTTTTCCATTTGTTTTTTCTGCTAAGGGCCTTGTAGGTGCCTGAGGTAACTTATCATTTGTTATTCATTTATTCAATTTGGTGCATCTCGGGATCCAGCTGTTGAACCCTTGCTGACTTGCAGCAGCTATGACACACAGTTTCTTACTTATTGCTCCTGTTCTTGCTGCCTGTGCCTCAGCTCCAGGTTTTGCTGGACCTTGACTAGCCTACCTCTTCAGACTGGTAATAGTCCCATTTGATTGTTAATTTGGAACTTTGGGAAAGCTATCTGAATCATTCTACTAGGAATTATTCAACCCCGATGGTGTCCTTGGGTAGCAATCGCAGTTGTTAGTTTCCTCTAACTGTAGGAACCGATTGGGCATGAGCAAAGGGGGTGGAGGACAGGAAAAAGGATGGAACTATATCCTTATACATAGGTAAAGATACTGAGAGAGGAAACAATCAGAAATGTGCCAATATTTCACGTATTGCATGGAGCACTGGGTGTTATACGCAAACAATGAATCATGGAACACTACATCAAAAACTAATGATGTATGGTGATTAACATAACAATAAAAAGTTTAAAAAAAACCCCCAAAACTAATGATGTACTGTATGGTGACTGACATAACATAATAAAAAAAAGAAAAAAATAATTCTTTTCTCTTAAAAAAAAAAAAGAAATGTACCAATATTTACTGAGATATGCAGCAAAATGTTCCCATAATGCTGACTCAGATCCATTCTGGAAATAGTAGGGGTATACATTATAAATAAAATGCCAACTATTATTTAGAGGTTAAAAAAATGACAATCAACTTACAATGTCTGAAAGAAAAAAAATGATACTGTTATGGCAAAGGAAATTGAGGCAGAAAGATAGTTTTTGTTTTTGGAGTAGATGCCATACGAGATGGAAGCTCTGCTAAACCAGACATAGAGCCAGTAAAAGAAATCTCTCCAGGATTCTCATGGTAGACCCTTACGCACATGCTTGCAGCCATACCTGAATATGAGGTACAACATGCCACCTTTTGAACTTCATTACCACTTACTCCCCCAAATTGAAGGCATATTTGAAATGCTAAGCAATTTATCCTGTATATCAAGGATTACCGTCTTGCTCAAACTATATGTGCCAAAAATATTGACACATGACCCAATGATGCAAACAACCTATTACTTACTTTCTGACTGACTTGTAACCCTTTTGTTTAGCTAAAAATTTGCCTCCAAATCATTCTAACGATTATCCTCCTGACTCCTCATGCATGAGAGGAAGAGTCGTCACAATCCCATTTTCTACTTTTCCAAGTCAAATTCTTAGCAAATTTATTCTAGATTCAAAAAATAATTGCTATTTTCTTTCTGTCTCTTCTCAGGGGGGAAAAAACCTTCAAGGGCTGCCATGACTCCCTCTCACGGTGTAGCTGGGAAACGTACAACTCAGGGCTGCTAATGCATGGAATAAATGGACAGTCTTGCTAACTCCTATTATTGTCATTGTGTCTAGAGTCCATGTCAGTTCGAAACTAAAATGTCCTCCTTTGCATCCACAGTACTTTAAATATCCCAACAGTATCTGCATTTATATAATGCCCATCTGCACAATATCAAATCATCTTGACAAATGTTCCATATTTCCAACTTTGTGTGTGTGTGTGGCTGAGAAAACTGAGAGGTTATACAAGACAAACTTTTTTGGGTTATATGCACATCCAAAATTCGCAGTCTTCACTGATAGTAAGGGTCATGTAACTTGGATAAAACATGGGCAAAAATGAATCCACGTAGATCAGAAATGATTAGTCAGCTTCATTTTCTTTTCTACCACACTATTTTACATTATTCATTTTAAATGCAGGAGACTGGAAAAAATTGACTTCTTTTTAATGAGGTTTGATTTATTCAACCTTGTATTATTAGTGAAAATAGGATACCTTGTTAGTTGGAAAATACATTTAAAATAATGCACTGTTTTGAATAAATTATCAGGTTGATGAGTATATAATGATAATATTGATATTACTTTACATTTGCACAGAATGTTGGCAGTTTACAAAGCACATTCATATGCATCACTTTGCTCAACCCTCAAAATTCTCTGGGCATTATTGTTCATATTTTATAGATAGGATCCTACGGCTCAGGGAGGTTCAATGACAGGTAATAGGTGAAAAGCAAGGGTTTGGTTTCTTTGGGTTTCTGCCTCCAAACCTTTTTCAGAAGTCACTTTTACCAAAGATAACCAAACAAAAAAATGGCCTTCATTGTCTCTTACCGCACTTTTTCACTAGCTTCTTATCTACTATCTCAGGAACAATCTTCCCTACTACTCTTGATCTTCCCAGAAGCAATTCAAATCACAGTTCTTTCCTAACAGCACTCTCTTGGAGATCCTTTGCCTGGAAGTTAAATTTTGAACTCTTATATTGTCATCCAGCGTCTTCACAATGGGACCTAAATGTAGCCTCAACGTAGTCCTTCAGTCCCTTGTCCCTTTCACATGGCCTATGTCCAGCCAAACCAACCTCATGAGTCCTTCAACATGCTATGCTGTTCTATAGCTTGTGTCTTTGTACCCGTTTTTTAATTTCTCCCTAGAATGTCTTTTCTTTATTCTTCACCTAGCAGATTTCTACCTATGACCTGAGAACCTGCTGAGACAACATCCTGTATGAAGTCTCTCCTCCCCTCTTAGGACGTGTACACACATTTCATTATTGTCAATACCCAATGAAGTTGAAATAATGTGAATGAGCTTCCTAAGGGTATGGACAACATCTTGGTAATCTTTACTCCCCAGGACCTAGCAAAAGGTCTGGCATTCAATAACTAGTTATAGAATTAATAAATAAAGTATCTATTATCTCTTCGACTACAGTGAAAACACCTGCATTTAGTAGACATCAAAAAATTTTATAGCAATTTTATTTCTGGGTATATTTCCAAAATAATTGGGAACAGGTTCTCAAAGAGATATGTGCACCCCCAGATTCTTAGCAGTATAATTTACAAGAGCCAAATTGTGGAAGCAACCCAAAAAACATCAATGGATGAATGGATAAACAAAATGTGGGATAGACCCACAAGGAAATGTTATTCAGCCTTAAGAAGGAAGGATTTTCTGACATGCTACTACATGGATAAAACTTGAAGACATTTACTAAGTGAAATAACCCAGTCACAAACGACAAATATTGTATCATTCTACTTACATAAGGTATCTAGAATAGCCAAATTTATAGAAACAGAAAGTGGAAAGGTGGTGACCAGGAACTGGAGGGAGAGAGAGATAGGGGGTTGTTTAATGGGTATAGAGTTTCAGTTTTACAAGATAAAAAAGTTCTGGAGATTGGTTGCACAACAGGGTAAATATGTTTAACACAACTGAACTGTACACTTAACAATGGTTAAGAATACATTTTATTTACTAAATTAATTTATGGGTATTTACCACAAGTACATATTTTTAAGTAAAAAAACTCTTTTAGTGACATACCCTTCTTAGTTAGCGAAATGAATGAACTAAAGAAATTATTTTGAATATTGTAGTATGTGTATGTGGGTAGTAGAGATGAAAAGATAGGATGGAACAAGAAATAAAATACAAACAAAACATTTCTACTCTCATGAGCTTGCTTTCTAACTGGAGAGACAGAAATCAGACATACAAAGTGATGATATAATTTCAAAACAATGAATTCCCATAAAAATAATTTAATTGGAGTCCCAAGATTGACTAAAGAGTTTGGAGTTAAGTTGGATTAATCTTGGAGCTCTTCCTGGAGGAGGTAGATGTGTAACTTGGTTTCAAAGAAGCAGGGGGTGGGCAATATAGATAGAGAGGGTGAAATGGATGAGCTATTTGTGAGGGAGATATACTTGCTTTATAGGAATTAATTTATTAAATTCTACAACAGCTATATCAAATAAGTACTGTTTATAATCTCTCTTTTGAGGCACAGAGGTGAAGTAGCTTACCCAAAGAGAATGCGTAGTAAAGGGCAGAGTAAGGTTTTAAACCCATGACACTTGGCTCTGGCATTCATGCAATTACTCAATAAGCTGTTTTGCTCTGCTCTCCGCTTGATTCCTTTATGAAGTGGTTCCCAGTGACTCATTTCTACATACCCTTCCTAAGGTCCAGTGGTTTTTAACAGTTTCACGAATGCAACATATTACTATAGGAGAGCTTGGAATCCAGCTGACTGAATGTTCACAAAGGGCTTGGTGAAATAAAATAGTTTAAGAACAATATGAGAAATTCAGTTTAGAGAAACAATTTTTCTGACATGGGTAAGTCCCTTTGACACAGGATTGAGGTTAGGGAATCTACTCTCTGGGGGGACGGTCCCACTGTCACAGTTTAGCATCTCAACTCTATGGCTCCATGGACGTTCTTCCCATATGATGCTCTCGTGGGTTAGCATTTCACCAAAGTGCCTCTGCATCTCGCACAGTGTTTTCAAGGGTATCAGGCTGGAGACTGTCGTCAACATCACCGACTTTCATCAGAATTTACATCTTTTTCCACCCTCAGGATTGCAGCAGATGTGTTACACTATTTTGAAAAGAAAATCAGATATGGGTAATAGAGATTGGCTGTATATGAATGGAGTGAGAGGGGTGGTCAGGAAAAGCCAACTCTTCCATATTAAATCATATATATTAATATTTAATACTGAGTGATCATAGTTAGGATGCTGCTTACAGAAAAAGACACTGTGTTAATCCATAGTAAATTATCTGAGGTAGAGTCAAATACTAGACGAACAAGGTGGCGATTATTTAATCTTTATTCTGACACAAACCACTGAACTGGGAAGTGCTTTACCATGTTCAGACTTCTTTTGTTTTTCCTGCTTAATGTTCAAAAAACATAATTCAGCAAGATTTTGTTAAGTATTTTATTTTATTTTTTAAAGATTTTTATTTATTTGAGAGAAAGAGAGAGAGACAGCATGGGGGGGGGGGGCAGAGGGAGAGGGAGAGAAAGAATCCCAAGCAGACTCCACCCTGAGCACAGATCCCATCGTGAGGCTCGATCCCAGAACCCCAAGATCATAACCTGAGCCAAAACTAAGACTTAGATGCTTAACCAACTGTGCCACCCAGGTGCCCCCAGATTTTGTTAAGTATCTTAAAATTACATTCAAATGATCAGGTCATAAATACTTGTTGATAAAAAGTGAGAAACAAGGGTACACATTTTTCCAGGTTCAAAGTGAAGGGAATCTCTTACTATTGAAGCATTACTAGTTAGAAAAGAAATCATTTAGAGTCAGATGAGTATAGACATAGAAAAAAAAGAGAAAAGAAAACTATTCAAGTTTTTCAAAAGTCCTTTTGGACAGGAGACCACTGATAAAATATTTCATTTTATTAACTGTGAATGAATTAGAGACATGTGGGTTGTGTTTTCCCCAGAATGGGCAGGGGCTTAAAATGTAAGAGAAAGGGGCACCTGGGTGGCTCAGTTGTTAAGCATCTGCCTTTGGCTCGGGTCATGATGCCAGGGTCCTGGGATTGAGCCCCACATCGGGCTCCCTGCTCGGCCGGGAGCCTGCTTCTCCCTCTCCCACTCCCCCTGCTCGTGTTCCCTCTCTAGCTGTCTCTCTCTCTGTCAAATAAATAAAAAAATAAAATAAAATCTTTAAAAAAAATGTAAGAGAAAATAACTTTTGGCAAATCCTATTTAGTATTTTGCTAACCCTGAACCATTTTTGCCAAAGATTCACTTTTGTGATTGAGTTTAGAAGAGAATACAGAAGTACGAAAAGAATGCATTGGGTTTTTAAACTGAACTGTTTTGAAATCAATGACAATTTAAGGTTCTTCTAGAAACAGGTGGATTCATGCCCAAAGTAATGAATAGCTTCATTGTCTCTTGGTCTTATATCTGAGTGTGCTGGAAAATTTCAAATTTTGCCTTGTAAAATGTATAGACCTGATATATGCTTCAGGAAACACTCTTCTCTCTCTCTCTTTTTTTAAAGATTTTATTTATTTGAGAGAGAGAGAATGAGAGAGAGACAAAGCACATGAGAGGGTGGGAGGGTCAGAGGGAGAAGCAGACTCACTGCCGAGCAGGGAGCCCGATGCGGGACTCGATCCAGGGATTCCAGGATCATGACCTGAGCCAAAGGCAGTCGCTTAACCGAGCCACCCAGGCGCCCGGAAACACTCCTCTCTAACAGAATCTGAATTTCAGGGCTCTGCCTTTGATTCTGATCTGTCTACCAGTTGTATCACTCATGTGTTCTTCACGGGATCAGCAAACAGCAAGTTGTCTGGTGAGCCATGTGTGTGTAGTTGGTAGGCTCAGCCCTGCTCTATTAAGATTACTATGGCTGCCCTAACTCAAATTCTCCTGTACTAGAGGTTAGGACAATATTGTTATTAATAACTTTTTTTCATTTAATTGATTTTTTTTTTTTAAATAGCAGTAGAACTTTTTCATTTTGGTCTTCATTTGGTCTGTTAAACATGATATAGAGAGATGAATTCTAAACACATCATTGTGGCAGACCAATGGATACCCTTTGATTATCTTGAGCTATGCCTACCAATGCCTAGTTAAGTTGGGGTGTGGGGAGTACCTAAGAAGGATCAGGTATACTGGTCTTTTTGCACCAGATATAGCAATTAATCAATAGACTCCCATTGTATATATCACCTGCCCACTCCCCCCAGTGTATATACATACATGCATATATCAGCAAAACAAAATCAAAACCTTTTTGTGTTTTAATAATATTGTTGTCATGAAGATATCATTTCAGGATAAAATGTCTTAGAAGAGTAAAAATTTCTTCATATCTGCAATATTCCATTAATAAATGGTTCTATTCATGGTGCCTACATCAGTTATTACTATTCCCCAGGAATAGTAAAGCAATTTTCTAATATTCCCTTCGAATTCTAAGACCAAAAGCTCTAGAGATGTGTCTTTCAATTTCATCTTTGAAACTTAGAATAGCAAAAGCAATAACAAAAACAAAGGGCATTAGTCAACGTTTAAAGCCTCAACGTCAACTCCTACAATTTTCAGATATACCTCAGGATAGCTGCAAATTCTGTAAAAGGATGTCTAATCTATGGATGAGAGGACTAACTTAGGTATGTTAGTGAGACCGGAAAAATATAGGAAGATTCCAGAAGACCCTTCATCTTCATCTTTCTGCTCATTTCCTTACTTGCTTAAGAAGTAACCAAGAAATACCTACCATTCTGGCTGGTAAATAAATAAGAACTACTTTGTCTGAAGTCTTGTGATTCTAATATTTTTGACCAATCTATTTTTACACTATTTCAGGTGAACTTCTTCCTTTACGTATAAGCAACCTGCACCCCAGTGCTCCAATGTGCACAGCCATCCACACATCTATGGTCAGCCCCATACATCATTTATTCATTTGGTTTCTGCCTATCAGAACAAAATCAGGCAGGATTAGACCTAAAGACAAACTCAACTGTATATACACATACAGGTTCAAAGCGAGCCTTATTATTAGATGAGTAGGAAACTAGCTATATGATGACATTTTAGGATACTCTAAGGCATGATGGAAAACAAAGGGATTTCTGGCCTTTTGCTACTGTCTTGGTTGAACATTAAAGTTAGCACTGTTCTTTTAATACTTTTGTTAATGGAAGTTTTAGGTATTGGGATAGAACTAATAGTCATAGGCATTCAGGGTATTGGAGAAGCTTTATGTAGGGAGATAACTGGATGGCTGGGGCACGAGAAAGAACAAGTACCAAATTCTTGATTTATAAGCCAGTGATAGCCTTGATTTTGCTTTTTGTAAGTACGTGGTTAGAAAAGAAATCTTAGGGAACATGGTTCGAACCATAGCATTTAGATTTTCTCTCTTTTCTTTCTTTCTTTCTTTCTTTCTTTCTTTCTTTCTTTCTTTCTTTCTTTCTTTCTTTCTTTCTTTCTTT
>NC_058411.1:77300272-77365190 GCF_002201575.2 Neomonachus schauinslandi
TTTCTTTCTTTCTTTCTTTCTTTCTTTCTTTCTTTCTTTCTTTCTTTTTCTTTCTTTCTTTTTTTCTTTCTTTCTTTCTTTCTTTTTTTTTTTTTTAGGTTCCACTCCCAACGTGGGGCCTGAACTCATGACCCTGAGATCAAGACCAGAGCTGAGATCAAGAGTCAGACGCTCAACTGACTGACACACCCAGATGCCAGATTTCTATATTGAAATAGGAAAGTAGGAGGGAAAGGATGGGTAGAGGAGGATTGTAAGTGAGCATTGGCTATGAGCTAGCACATTCCTTACATGATCTCACTTAATTACTCAAACAAGCTTGTGAGGCAGGAATGACCTCCATGGAAGATAAACTCAGAGAGATGAAACATCTTATTCAAAGTTGCATAGCTAGTAAGTAGAGTATAGAATCTGAACCCAGATCTCTAAGCATAAAATAGTTTTATGCTTCTTCTCAAGATCTATGCCATAATTACTTATATTCTATATGTAGATTTAAAAAAAGGTTCCATTATCCCTGGTAAATTCTCACTGATATTCCGCATAGGAACAATTCCTTTTTGACTTTTAGACCCTGCCAGGACATACATCTTCAAACTATTCTGCATCAGAAATGTCTAAAAAAAGCTGTGTGTGTGTGTAATTATAATGGGTTATTTTGTGTCTTCTTTCCTGATGATTACCAAAACGCAAAGAGGTGATATGAACATGTTTGAAATTTACCATTATGCTTTTATTATAAGTAAACACAAACTTGTTTTCAAAAGGAAATAATATATTCCAGAAAGGGGATTTCTTTTTCTTTCTTTCTTTTTTTTCTTTCCCTTAAACAGCATCCTTCTGGTCTAAAGAGGCTTTTAAATTGGGTATCAGAATATAATGTAGAAATAGAGACAGTCAAGAAGTTCCTAAAATTGCCACATTGTACAGCAGACTTTGACTTTGTGTACATATTCCAATGGGAAACTGAGAACACATCTTAAGCCCCATTTCTTTTACTGTCACTTTTAAAATCAGGGAATTGGTTTGGAAAACAAACCCAGAAGTCTCCACCATGCTCTCTCAAGCTCTTGCCTCAATGATCCCCTTCCTCAGCCATCTCCCAGCACTGACTCCAAAGATTCCAAAGTATGAGCCCTTCCAAATGTGAGGGGGGGAAATGAAATGACTTGCCTTCTTAACTGTTTCTCAAGCCAGTGAAACCAGCCTTTTCTTTATCGAAGGAGCTTCATCCGCCATGATACATAATAGGGAGTTGACACTTTGATTTCAGGAAATCCACAGCTCAGAGTACTTTTCCTAGTCTAGTTCAGACACTAGAGCTTGGGCTAATGTGTCTGATGATCTCATCTGCCTGGAGAGAGGAATAGCAGGTCTGAGAGAATGCTAACTCCCATTACGTAAAATTGTTGTTATAAAAGCACTAAGTGCCAGACAGCTTACATACATCTCTTGGTATGTTTCAAAGACAAAACAGTATATGCAGAGTCAAATGCAGGAAAGCCATTAAGTAAAACATCCCCTTTACCTGATAACGTTTTCTGTTGGACTGCCGGCAGCTCCTCACTGTCGGGAAGACAGGAGCCTGGGAGCAAGGTCTTTCTGCTCTGCAGTTTCTCAAAGGATTAAGAATAAAAGATGTGGTCCCCCACAGAGTTCTCCTTAAGTATTGAACGTTGAGAGGCATATGTGTGCTAAGTGAGAGGCCGTAAAAATGAAAGATGATATGGCGATACTGGGCGTTATATGTGGATATGTTGAAATTCCTTTTGCCAATCTCTCGATTTCTCCACCAATGATAACCTTAACACTGCATTACTTTTCAGAGATTTAGATTAAGCTGACTTCTAGGCTGTCCTCTTACATAATTTCCGTTACTCTGTCACCCTTCATCTGCCTTTCAATGGTTCCCTCTCTATGTCCTTTGCCGTGGCTTTTCTTAGGTGGGGAATTTTAGGTCATAAGTTTCTCTGCTGCTTATATCCGAAAGTCTCTCCATGAAAGCCCTGTCATATATAGTTAAGCAAACTACATGGGCAGTTCATTATAACATGGCTTTTATATAAGTTCTGACACCCTCTTGGTCTGTCGTAGTTATTCATAGATCAAATGAAACCACCAATTAATCACACACTGATATTATAGAGTGAGGCTGTGTTTCAACCATGTTGACCTTGTTTGGGGAATACATGAAATCAGGGGCATGTAGGTCACTTCTGGAATACAGAAAAGATGGAATAATCACCAATGTTTGGAAAAGGAGAGTCCCTGGGAGAAGTCAAGATTAAATCTAGATTGGTACAGTAACTACTTTAGGTAGGAGGAATTTTAATACAGGGAAATGCTGAGAAGCCACACAGATGATAGTAGGGTAACTCAGATACTAGCAAGAACAGAAAAGCACCATCACTCTTAAGCTGGACAGCTCTGGGGCCACATTCACAAGCGGGAACCACTTCAGGTATGCCTGATGGTAGCTGGAACCAGTAAGGCAGGGGTATCTGGCCTGATTTGGAATAATAGAGGAGGCCCAGTTGCTATCATACATGTCACCCAAGGGAGAAGGATACAGAGACAGAGAGAGACAGAGAAATATATAGATTTTTTTGTCCCCTTTTACACACCCTCCAAATTCCTTCCAGTGCCTTCTATTAGCTGAACCTAGCTGGAAGTTGGTAAGTAGGACTGGAAAAAGTATTTCTCTGGGATTTAGCTAGAATGAGGGAAGGTGGGGAGTGGATCTGAGGGCAGACAGGGAGATGACCATATCAGACAGGTAAATGATGAAGGCAATAGAGAATTAGAACCCAAGATTAGGAACTCGATAACCCACCACAAATTCAGATATGTGATCTGACTATTCAGACTGAGAGTTCTATCAGGTATGGGACAACTTTAAATGGTATGTATCCATGGGTTTATTGTACCTTAGTTTTTTCAAGGTACTGCCTGGATCCTAAACACATGATTTAGATATTCAATGTATATTTTCTTCCTGAAAAGAAAGAATTACTTCTGTGCAATTTGCCTTTGTAATTGTAAGTAGTTTTTTCAAGATGGAACTACTGGATACCAGGTTCTCATCAATAAAGTACTTGGGGCATTGGGCAGGAGTTGACAACAAAGGAAGTCATTTTATTCTTTTTAAACAAAATTAACTTTTTATTTATGTGATATGAACTAATTTAGAATATGTATTAAGATGATCTCACTAAAGAGTTAAAACTTTCATTTTGAGGCTTCTTTTTTGTTAGCAAATGATATTTGATCAATTTGAAGAGCAATAACCTATCTTTATGTACATTTTGAATTTACATTCCCCTGATATTGAAACACAATTCTTTTTTTAAATTTTATTATGTTATGTTAATCACCATACATTACATCATTAGTTTTTGACATAGTGTTCCATGATTCATCGTTTGCGTATAACACCCAGTGCTCCATTCAGTACGTGCCCTCTTTAATACCCATTGCTGGGCTAACCCATCCCCCCACACCCCTCCCCTCTAGAACCCTCAGTTTGTTTCTCAGAGTCCATAGTCTCTCATGGTTCGTCTCCCCCTCCAATTTCCCCCCTTCATTTTTCCCTTCCTACTATCTTCTTCTTCTTCTTTTTTTTTTTAACATATAATGTATTATTTGTTTCAGAGGTACAGGTCTGTGATTCATCAGTCTTACACAATTCACAGTGCTCACCATAGCACATACCCTCCCCAGTGTCCATCACCCAGCCACCCCATCCCTCCCACCCCTCACCACTCCAGCAACCCTCAGTCTGTTTCCTGAGATTAAGAGTCTATTATGGTTTGTCTCCCTCTCTGGTTTCATCTTGTTTCACTTTTTCCTCCCTTCCCCTATGGTCCTCTGTCTTGTTTCTCAAATTCCTCATATCAGTGAGATCATATGATACTTGTCTTTCTCTGATTGACTTATTTCGCTTAGCATAATACCCTCTAGTTCCATCCACGTCGTTGCAAATGGCAAGATTTCTTTTTTTGATGGCTGCATAATATTTCATTGTATATATATACCACATCTTCTTTATCCATTCATCTGTGGAAGGACATCTTGGCTCTTTCCATAGTTTGGCTATTGTGGACATTGCTGCTATAAACATTGGGGTTCACGTACCCCTTCGGATCACTACATTTGTATCTTTGGGGTAAATACCCAGTAGTGCAATTGCTGGGTCGTATGGTAGCTCTATTTTCAACTTTTTGAGGAACCTCCATACTATTTTTCCAGAGTGGCTGCACCCTTCCTTTTTATCTTTATCCTCAGAATGCTGGTATTTGTTCTTAGACTAGTGCCCTACATCCCAAAGCAGCTTCAAGCTTATATCCTCAAACAATAATGTCTTTCACTGGACAGAATGGCACCGTGTGCCCAATTCTAAAACAACTATGGGGAAGAGGAATAGAGTTTACCTGACCGATTTCAACCAAAGTCAATATGCACCTTTGGGCTGGAACTTACTCTCCTTTGAAAAGCATAGCCACCAATACTAGAACAAAATCAAGAGTTTGTTAGTTGTGGTTGTATTATTATTATTATTAATTATTATTATCTTTTAGTAATCTCTTCCAACATGGGACTCAAACCCATGACTTTGAGATCAAGATCACATGCTGTACTGACTGAGTTGTCAGGCACCCCTACTGTTATTATTAGTAGTAGTAATAATAGCTAAGTCTAATATAGCATTTACATTGTGCTAGGCACTGTTCCACTAGTTATACATTTAAATATCACAAGTATATGAAGTAGTTACCATTATTATCTATAATTTATAGACGTTAAATAATTGAAATAGGGTCACACAATTAGACAGTAGTGACGCCAGGACTGTATTCCAGGTGGTCTGATCCCAGAGTTGGTGCTTTTAACATTAATACCAGGCTGTGTCTCTAGATGGGTGTGTATGTGAGGGGGTGAGGCATATGGCTATTAGAAAACCAGTGACTTCTGCCACAGGAAACAGAGCCTGGCACTGAGTAAGTACTAAAGTATTTGTTGAACAGGCAAAAAAATGAAGCATGAATGAATAAGCCCTTTGATAGCCTTCAAGAACAATGCCTTGTGTCTAAGAGTCACTCACTGAGTATTCCATTGATAGTGGACAGTTGTCTTTCTGTACGATATCAGTAGAGAATTTGGAATATGCCACAGTTTGTTCTATCATTTTCCTTAAAATAAATGAGGGGTGGTTTTCAGAGAGGGGGCAATTTTCCATGATTGCTGTGAGATGGATCGACATTCAGGAGTTTTAATTGGGAAGCCCCGGAAGTCCAGGTTGTTTCCTGGTTGCTGTTTATTAAAAAAAAAAAAAAACAAAAAATGCAAATTGGTTCTATTGTTTAAACTTGCAATTATTGTTAAATTTACATTATACAAAGAGCTATCAAGGATTATATCCTATGCTAAGCTCCTCTACAACCTCTATCCTGAAGATGTCTGGCCATTTCACATTTGCTTTCCAGCCATTGCTTAGGTTGTACGCTAGAGAGAACACATCTCATTGACTATAGCTCCAAGTTCCCATAGCACCTGCACAGATCCCAGGATATATGTCTGCGTGCTGTTCACATTTTTTTCTTAAAAGCAGAGAGCGTATGAACTGGCGTGGTCCTCTTTTACATGCAGTTGGGCTCAGTTATCATATATTAGTCTGTCAGAGATACACATTATATAATTTAATACCATGTAGCCCTTCACAAAGACTTGGGCATACTCTATTCTTACTTCAACACTTTAAATAAATGGAGATATTGATTTACAAATCAATATTAAGAGGTGATTATTCTGATTATGGATAATCAACTTCCAAATCTGTGAGTAGGCCAGAGACTACTTGCCAGATTTCAGATTAAAGGGAAAAACATTAAAAAACAAAACAAAACAAAACAAAACTTAAAAGTTTGTATGTTGTAGAAGATCATTATGAAATGCTTTTCTAGGACTCTAGAGCCAAAAGACTAATCTAACAATCAATGCCATCAGTAAATTTCTGTACAGTATTTAATGTTAACTATTGATCCCCAGAAAGCCAAGCCTGATCCAAATGTGTTCTTTTAATTTATGAGCATTTCATTCAACATATCATTCCCCATGTCCCACAACAAGTGAATGACCATAGAGTTCATAGTTTCCTAATTATTAAGAATGGGGAGGGCTGTCATAGATCATCCAACCCTGACTTCTTGTTTTGTAGAGGCAATGATATAAGGCCTAGTTACTATGCCAAGGCTACATAGCTCATCAAGTGGAGGGCCAGGAGTTGAATATTAGTCTGGGGCTCTTTCCTGTCACCATATTACATAATGAATTTCTTTACATGCCAAAGTCACTACAACTTAGAATCATTGCCTACACAAGTTTGCACCATTCCTAAAGTACAATCCCCAAACCCAGATTACTCCTGTGTGTGTGTGTGTGTTTCTGCCTCGATTCCAGAGCACAGAAGGCTCTTGGAGGATGTGGTAGATTATATTTTTCAAAGATGGTTATGTTAGTATTTCCCATTTTATACACTCTTCTACATTATGGCCTTGCCATCCTCTCATTAAGAGTTTGTTTCCCCAAACTGTGAATCTGAGTGACCCCCTGTGATTGTTTCTATTCAGTAGAACACAGAAGAAGTGATGGTGTGTCAGTGCTGAGCATAACCCTTAAGTAGCCTGGCAGCTTCTGCTTCCTGCTTTTTGGAGTGTTTGCTGTTGGGACGTTTACTCTCAAAACTCAGTCTCTATACTGTGAGAAGCTGAAGCCACATAACAAAGACATGTCTAGATGCTCCAGCCCAGCTAAGCTTCTAGATGACAGCTAGTATCAATAGTGCGTCATCTAGAACATCGAGTTCAGTTGAGTTTCAGATGACTCCAGTCCTGGGGGACAGCAGCCTAGAAGTGTGTGAGAGACCTGAAGTGAAAATTGCCCAGAGGAGTACAGTCAACTCACAGTCTTTAAGAAATATTAATCAGGGTTGCCTGGGTGGCTCAGTCGGTTAAGCGTCTGCCTTTGGCTCAGGTCATGATCCTGACCTGATCCTGCTAATTGAGCCCCGCATCGGGCTCCCTGCTCAGCCGAGCCCCACATTGGGGGGCTCCCTCTGCCCCTCACCCTGCTCCTGCCCTCTCTCTCTCTTTCTGTCAAATAAATAAATAAAATCTTAAAAAAAAAAGAAATATTAATCAATGTTTGCTTCTATTCCATTAAGTTTGAAGGCGGTTTGTTATAGAGCAATAGGCGACTGGAATAGGTGGCACAGAAGTCCTGGCTGCCCACAGATTCATGACATCAGACCTCAGATGCACTCTCACCTCTGTCAGGCAAACCCTTTTCAAGCCTCCCAGACTCCAGCACATACTGCTCACCTTGACAGATCCAGCTCTCCCACTCTTCCTGTTAGTGAAATCTGTCAGGTTTCAAACTGATGTCAGGGTATGTGGATTTTCAATAGAAATTCTAGGAAACTTCCAAGTTTCTTAACATAGAAAAAGAATACTCTCTTTTTCCATATGAGTATCTCCCTTAGATAACAAGGGTCAGCAGAGGTCGTAGAGCCCATGAGTGAGTTGGATATCATGTTGACCTTTCCAGAAAGCACAGAGATAAATTTAATTCAACATAGTAACTATTTTAGCCTGGAGGGACAGTAGATTTGCTTCTTTCTTCTACAAGGTTCTGGTATTTATATATTTTTTACCTTAACAGTCTTATTGAATACATGTCTTAATTTTAAGCCATCTCTAAGTCCTTCTGAATGTTGACAGGGTTTAAATTACAAACAAATAATACTAAGTCCCTTCCCCTGGTCCCTGATGGTCAAGTGCCCTCTAAAATCTATGACAGACACTTGGCTTTTCTCATTTAGAATATAACTTCCCAAAGCACAGGACTTGTACCAATGGCAGAACATGAGAAGTTTTAAAGTAGACCAGAGATTCCTAAATTTTTAATTTTAACAGTAATGTTTTTATTTTAATACATATTAGAAAGGATCAAACTAGTATATCACATATATTATCACACAGAACAAGGCTAAGTAAAAAAAGTGCATTGATTTCAATAAAAATGCTAATTTAAAAATACTTTGTAGATATGGCAAAACCAATAAAGGTGGTGAATAAATGGACAAAGAAACACTAATTCAGAATTTCTGAAAAACTTTCAGGGTTCTAGGTTCCCCTTCTCTTACCAGTGATTTGTCATGGGGCAGTTATATCTTTCTGGCTTATTGATTTCCTGTCTCTTCTTTGAGTCAGCAAGCTATAACCTGCCATGGCTGGAACTCACATAGCCAACATTTTCTCTATATTTCATATCATCAGCAAGCTTAATTTGTACTTTTTTCCCATTTAATAGGAGCTCCTCAAGACCAGCTCAGCAACATCCCCATGAGCTGAAGAGCTGCTTTCTAGAGGTGCTCTTGCTTTTCAGAAGTTTCCCAAAGCTAGGTAGCTCAGAGTTGGATTTCCAGATCATGCCTAGCCCAAGACAGCCCCATACTTGAGACAAAGATGTCACTGTCTTGTCCCATCCCCCTGCCTCCACTGCTCTAGCCTCCTCTGCAGATTTTCCAGAGCCTGATTATGCCCATTGGCCCCCTGGTCCCATTGCCAGTTAGTAACCACTGCCATTTTCTTGTCTTTCCATCTTCATCTACTCCTGCCATGTTCACCTTACGCATTTTATGTTAGCATTGGAAAGAGTGTATTAACACTTCCTGCAAAGTTACAATTTGTGTGGCTTATATAAATAAATTGCAATTGAAAATGATTCCAGAGACATCTTTAAAAAGATAGATTATTATGTCCTTTTATCAATGGGGAAATGAACTGTTTCTATTTTCGAACTTCAAGTACTGCTTAGGAATACATGCCTCTTCAATCTTAACATCAAACAAACTATCCCTTGTAAGCCAGATCAAGATCCACGGGCATAGGCCCTGGTCTTAGATGCTTCACAGACTTCCTCATTTAAGACCTTTGAATTTACCGCCTGCTCTGGAGATAAGGTTCTCATCAATTCCCATTTATTAGTAGGTGCTAAAAAGGAGGCACTTTCTGACATGCAATAAAAAGCAAACCTAATGAGCAAATGGCAGTGAACTTGAGGGGCACTTTAGGAGAAGGTCTATCAGTATTCATAACTCTGACACACTATAAAAGATACTTTAGTGCAACAAAAATGTGTCAGAAAAGATATTGAGTTAACCAAAGGGAGAATTTTCTGGTAAAACACCTAAGAGCACCCATTTCAAGTGATCTGCACTATTAATATATTTTCACCTTTACTGACAACTCATTTACCAAGTGTCAGATGAATGGTATTAGAGACAGCACTGATATTAACTCCCATATGAGGTTCTATAACAATGAAAGGTACATAAGTATTCCTCCCTAGCATCTTCTCTATAATTAATGCCCTTAGCCTTGCCTAGGCAGCTGATGCCACTCAAAAATTAGAAAAATCATCTTTGGGAATAATTCTCATCATGCTATAAATGGCACATAATAGCTTATTTTTCACACAACTCATCTTTCACATGATACAGACAAAAGTTAAGGGTTGTCTTCAGGTTCTTAGGGCAAATTCATCTCGATATTTCAAAGCACTATAGGTAACATCACATTAAGGGTCTTAAGTTTATGTGTTTTTTTCCTTAAAAGAGTTTTTTTAAAACCAATTCAGCACAAACAAAACTCCAAACCCAAAGAACAAAGCCAAAATAAAATCTATGCATCTCCTACCATGGAGGAGAAAATGTATAATCACACTGAACACTTCATATAATGATAGGCCTGGTCAATAAATGTAACCATTCCCTAAATCATATTGTTATGCTATTTATATAAAATAATAGGAAAATTTTCTTTTTATCCTCTCTTTTAATAATGGACTTCCAATTAACTTTCCTTTTTGCACTTGATTTATAGCATCTATATTCTTATATTATTCTTTAGAACCATACAGATATGGATGCCGTACATTATGAAAGTTAATAATAATATTCACAAGGAATGGAATACAGTGCTTGGAAGCAACATGAATAACGGACCTAATAAGAGCGAGTTTTACTGCCACAGCATCAGATTCATTTATTAATAGTTTCCTGTACGATTTCCACAGGTGGTGATGTGGATTATGGAAGAGCAGAATATTTCTAGAACTATTATCTTTTTTTTACCTCTGTATCATTTAAATGAAAATACAGCCAATGAAGGTAATTTTTTTTCTCATGAAGGTAATTTGATTAAATATCGAGCTTTCTCATGTGAAATATAGAGGGGGAAAAAAGCAAATGGGGGAATAAAAAGCAAATAACCCTATGGCATTGACCAGGATTCAAGACCATCTTAAACTCCATTTAATGCAGAAACACAAAGGACTCCAACTTGGCCTGCATTGTATTTCTACGTTCACTATAAATTTGCTGTGAAAGCCACGAGGCCACTTTATCCAGAAAATTGCAAAAATAGACATAAGAATTTCACTGGATAACTTCAAGTCAGACTAACTTAGTCTATTTGCTTTCCAGCTAGCTTCAGTAATAAAGACATATTTTATGTGATCATGAATCTTTGACTTTCATCTGTAAGATGTATTACTAAATACTCTAATAAAAGCATGCAAAAGCTATCAGAGTATGCAAGAAAGCATTAATCCATTGCTTCTAATATTCTTTGGAATCTTACCTTCTTCTTTTATTCCTTCATCCATTCACTCATTCGTCATTCGACAGTAATTTATTGAGCACCTAACATGGATATGGTTCTTTGCTAGGGCCTTGGATTCCAAATACAATAAAGATAGTAAAGATGTGGTTATAATCCTTGCACAATTTATGATCTATGGGGGAATCTGAGTGGTGAGAAGAGACTCTTGATACAATATGGTAAATGTATTAGTGCTTACCCAGGGTGCTCAGTTGTATGTGCAGATATGTGGGAGTGGGGTAGTAGGGTGAGGGGGAATTAGCAGGAAAATATTTTTGAGGAGACGTCTAAATCAAATTTTCAAGGGTGAGCAGGAAATAGCATCATTTCGTAGGTGTTCAGAAGACAAGTACCAACCTGCAGAAGGAGACTATGAATGGGTACTTAGGGAGGTAGGATGAAAGGTGGAGTAGAGATTCAAGGCAAGGAAAAAAAAATATTGAGTATATTTTGATCTCTTTAGGAAAAAAATATTGAGGGCTTGGTGTAGTTTCTTAACTGGTCATTGGTATAACTGGGGTTTGAGCTCATGGGTGAAATGATGAGTTTAGTTATGGATTTATGTGTGAGGCAGCAGTCGCCCATACGTTTGGATACCAAATATCTAGTTGAAATTACATACCTGAGAAATACAGATTTCATGCCTGTATTTGTTTATTCATTTGTATACCAGGCAAATAATTGTTCTAGGGGTTACAGCAGTAGACATAGGTCACAGCTCCAAATCCCTGCCCTCATGTAGTTTATATTCTAGTAGGAATAGGGTGAAGTGGGGAGACATAACTATTGAATATATTAAAATACATCAAAAATAGATTTTTATAGGTATAGGGAGGATGGCATTGCAATTTTGAATAGTTGACCAGAAAAGGCCTCAGTGAGATGACATTTGTATAAAGGAGGCAGGGGAGAGAATTATGTGGATGTCAAGGGAAGAATGTTAACAGGAGGCAGGAATAGTAAGTGCAAAGGCCCCAAGCCTGGAACCTGCCCAGCAAGTTTGAGACAAAGGGAAAGCAGTGAGGCTAGAGCAGAGTGAGGGAGAGGTTAGTAGGAGGCAGTGAAGAATAGGCCAGATAGTATAGGATCTTGTAAGCCATGGTGTTCTGGCTTTTACTCTGTGGTGAAAAACTATTATAGTTTTGAGCAGGACCAGGAAATGATTGGACTCCCATGCCAGCAGGATCACTCTGGGCCTGTTGTGTTTAAAATAGACTGAATGGGACAAGGGCTGGAAGCAGAAGAATCAGCTGGGAGGCCATTGTGATAATCCTGGAGAAAGGTGATAGTGGTTGGAAAGGATAGTAGAGGGGGAAGAGGAAAGAAGTGGTTAGACTCGGAATTATTTTGAAAAAGAGTCACCAGTAACTGAGACGGTGTGGGGGAGTGAAGAAGATAAGGACCTGGTTTGGGATGTTAGATGGAGATGAGCATTAGACACTCAAATGGAGATGTTGGTGTATAAGTCTGGAGCTCAGATAAGAGGTTCAGACTGGAAATCTAGATTTATAGTCATCCATGTTTCAGACGATATTTAAAGCCTCGTTACAGGATGAGATCGCCAAGGGTTTTGCAGATATAAAAGAAACAAAGTCGACTGAGTGAGTCTGGGGCACTAGACAGTTGAGAGGTCTGGAAGGTGAGAAGCAAACTGGCAAGGAGACTGAGAGGAAACCCCTACTGAGGCAGGAGGAAACCCAGGAGAGTAGGACATCCCAAAAGCAGCCTGAAGACAGTATTCTAAGAAAGAGGAAGTGGTACCCTCGTCAAATGCGGCTGATGGGTCAAGTAAGATGAGGAATGATCATTGACCTGTGGATTGATCTGCACGACATCCTTGGGGACTCATTAATATACACGTGACACTAGAAGACAGTGTGAAAATTAACTAGTTTCAGAAGTTGGCAGGATCAGAAATCAGATTACTGAGAGTTAAGGGTGAAAAGGAGGTGAGAAATTGGAGACACCAAACGAAGACCAGTCTTTCCAGGAGCTTGATTATAAGAAAAAAAAAAAGACAGAAATCCTTAGGCTTAATAGGACACCAAGGTGTGACAAAGAAAATACATTCTTTTTCTGAGACAGGTAGGCCAGACTTTATTCCACCGGGCTGACAGGACTAGGTCGCTAGGGGACAAAGAAAGGCTGAAGAGTGAGAGGAGAGAGTGTGGTGGGCAGAGGCTCCTGTGTGATTGTAGGACTCCTTCACGCCTCACCTCTGCTTCTGTAGTTGCCAGTGTATTGTCATGCTAGCAGATTCTTCTAGTCTGATGCGGGCAGTCACTGTCAGGGTGCCACAGTCCACAAGACCCTCAATAAATGTGATAAAAGGGCATATGTATATGTGTATATGTACATAGGAAAAAATAAATATGCCACCTGCTAGGTATGTGTGCATATGTGTATACATATATATGTATGTATAGGTATGTATATATTATCAATAGTATGTGTTTATATATAAAATATAAAAATGCATTTCTTTCCTTCCTTCCTTCATTTATTTTAACATTATTATTCTTGAAGAAGGGTATAAGAAAATTCACATTAATTGCTTTCACGAGGAAAGGGATCTGCTAAACATATCCATGAAAGAATATGTGGCTGAGCCTGGGACCCACTAAAATTCTATGGTTCTCAAATGAAAGCTAAACTGAATTGTTTATAATCCAGTTTATATATCCAGTAAGGTGAAATACCAACAAGGATAACACAAACACTTCCATGATGGATGTCTTCAGAGACAGGCAACATATCTCTGATAATATTGCAGTAAACTCAAAGTTTTATGATAAGAAATAGATTACATTTCCTTTACCATATAGAATAAACAATGGAATAAGGGAATAAGCTGGGGTTTTTTTATTCAGAGAAAATAATCGAAATATAGAATGCGGCGTATCTCATCTTTTGCACATGCACAGAAAGCCCATCACAAGGGACTGGTGTGGGCATAATGGAGGTAATTTGAGTTCTGTTTCTGGATATTTTATCTGCTGCGAACACACTTTGTTTACCAAATCTAAAAAGAACAACAAGAGCATGGAAACAATAGCAAAATACTTTCACGTCTTAGATGAAAGCTTATCTTTCTTGGGATCATACTTTCCATGTCCCAAAGTGCTGGCATAAATTGAAAATTAAACAAACGACAGCATTGTCAGAAATCATCACACACCAGCCCAGCCCTCCCACTTCTGTTCCTCTCCTCCACAAAGAAGCTACCGTGCTGCACTGAACAGCCCCTTAAATATTGTATTTTGCCTCTGGGGCTTGCTCATCACTGCAGGTCTAAAAGTGTCTGTTACGGTCAGAAATAACTTTAAAAAAATATTGCACCACTGAGCCAACGAGTCGTTCAAATGACTCCAAAATGGTAAACTTGTAAAAAGGTAAGGTAGAGGAAGCACTCCAGCATTTGGAATAAACGGACTCCTTCACCATGTCATCCGCAGTGTTCTTGTTTTATGAAGACTAGAAATACTAAGTTGAGCAAGAGTACCCATGAAACCTCTGAAGGTACTTGAGAATTTTCTTCCCTTTCTCGCCATGAAGATGAATTGCAAAGCCTAGACTCTGTAGCTGAAAGCGATTCTTGAAAGCTGCTACTCGCTTCACGGTGATTTCCACATGTCTGGGTGGAGAATGGCTGGTTGAAAAACATTTTGAACGAAGAATTAAGAGACCAGTGTTTTTAGATCTAAACACATGCACGAAACTTTCTGATATAAGTAAGACCATTCACGGAGCGTCACTTCTCAGTTTCCTCCCAGCAGATGTGAAAAGAATTTTCATGATTTTTTATTTTCGTATTACTGATGTTTGGGGGCCTTTTGGTGGTTATTCTCTCTTTAGGTTAGTATCTAAATGATACTTTAATGATACTTTTTGCTTTAATTATGAGTTTATGGAGGATGGGAGTAGATGGTGGTGTCTGCAGGTGAAATTTTTATTAAAATGCTTTATACGCGTTTCAAGAGCAATGCATGTCTTCAAGTTGGCTAGTCAAAATATTTGGAGTTTGTGATCAATCTAAATAAGGAAAATGAATATGATATTGAGAACTTAGCATAATAAAACAAAGGTGATCTTTTTTAGCTTTTTTAAATGAATTTTTTATTCATTACAAGAGACATTTTGACATATGCACTGATGACGTTCATTCTCTTTTAATGTGGTTTTGGCTTAGCTATCTTAAGTGCTGCATATATTTGGACAGGACTGAAAAGTATTATGTGTACATGTGTGTGTAAAAATACATACATATGTATGTTTATATGTATAAATACACATATACACACATACAGTAATACAGAGAGAGCAACAGTAAGACCAGCCTTGGGCAGCATTTCTTAGAACATTTGGCCTTTAGCCCACAAGGGTAAAACATATGAGAGAGTATAAGTTGTCACCAGGAAAAATCTCTGGTAAACCTAGAAGCACATCTCAAGTCCAAATTTACATGATTAAAATTAAGTTGCCATGTAGTTGGCATTTGTGCAAGAAGATATGATTGCACAACACTGAGAGATTGCATATAAGAGTTGGCAGGCAACTGTATTATTACCCAACTCAGAAACCATGAAATCTATGTCTCCAGAGTTTAATGACAAGGCCATGACACTCTGTTTACATTGCCAGATCCCGAAGTACTGCATTAGGCCAGTTCGATCTAGACCTAGCACTCCTCATGCTCTTCTCTTTCTTATAAGCCCAAGACTGTGGCCTTTATGCAATAGAAGTTCTATGGAAGCTTTTAATTGCATCGTGTGGAAAGGTATATCTTTGACTCTGCAATCATGTGTATCTAAGGACTTACCAGAGCAACAATAAGGGCACTCTTCAACATCCATAAATCTTCATTAACTACTACTTATTCAATGCACATCAGTGTCAGGCACTGTGTTAGGAATCTTAGAAAGCCTTAGCTCATTTAATTGCCATATGATATTACTTATTCACTGCTTATTGTGTGTCAGGTACCATGTGACTAATAGAACAAAGGGAAACACACATAAAGATAAGACAAAATTCAAAATATTCAAGAATAGCATTATCAAAAACGATAAATATGGTAGTTCCTAGAGAGTCATAATTGAGAATTAGGGTGAAATAATAATAAAATGAGGATGATGATGATAATAATCTTGTTATTTTTGACTCAAGTCTTTTTTTTTTTTCTTAATACAGTCAATATTTTTTTATTAACATATAACGTATTATTTGTTTCAGGGGTATAGGTCTGCGATTCATCAGTCTTACACAATTCACAGCGCTCACCATAGCACATACCCTCCCCAATGTCCATCATCCAGCTACCCCATCCCTCCCACCCCCCTTCACTCCAGCAACTCAGGAAACAACTCAGTTTGTTTCCTGAGATTAAGAGTCTCTTATGGTTTGTCTCCCTCTCTGGTTTCATCTTGTTTCATTTTTCCCTCCCTTCCCCTATGATCCTCTGTCTTGTTTCTCAAATTCCTCATATCAGTGAAATCATATGATACTTGTCTTTCTCTGATTGACTTATTTCACTTAGCATAATACCCTCTAGTTCCATCCACGTCATTGCAAATGGCAAGATGTCTTTTTTTTTTGATGGCTGCATAATATTCCATTGTATGCATATACCACATCTTCTTTATCCATTCCTCTGTTGGTGGACATCTTGGCTTTTTCCATAGTTTGGCTATTGTGGACATTGCTGCTATAAACCTCGGGGTGCATGTGCCCCTTTGGATCACTACATTTGTATCTTTGAGGTAAATACTCAGTAGTGCAATTGCTGGGTCGTATGGTAGCTCTATTTCCAACCTTTTGAGGAACCTCCATACTGTTTTCCAGAGTGGCTGCACCAGCTTGCATTCCTACCAACAGTGTGGGAGGGTCCCCCTTTCTCTGCATCCTCACGAACATCTGTCATTTCCTGACTTGTTAATTTTAGTCATTCTGACTGGTGTGAGGTGATATGTCATTGAGGTTTGATTTGTATTTCCCTGATGCCGAGCGATGTTGAGCACTTTTTCATGTGTCTGTTGGCCACTTGGAAGTCTTCTTTGCAGAAATGTTTGTTCATGTCTTCTGACCATTTCTTGATTGGATTAGTTGTTCTTTGGGTGTTGAGTTTGATAAATTCTTTATAGATTTTGGATACTAGCCCTTTATCTGATATGTCATTTGCAAATATCTTCTCCCATTCTGACGGTTGTCTTTTGATTTTGTTGACTGTTTCCTTTGCTGTACAAAAGCTTTTTATCTTGTTAAAGTCCCAATAGTTCATTTTTGCCCTTGCTTCCCTTGCCTTTGGTGATGTTTCTAGGAAGAAGTTGCTGCAGCTGAGGTCAAAGAGGTTGCTGCATGTGTTCTCCTCTAGGATTTTGATGGATTCCTGTCTCACATTGAGGTCTTTCATCCATTTTGAGTCTATTTTTGTGTGTGGTGTAAGGAAATGGTCCAGTTTCATTCTTCTGCATGTGGCTGTCCAATTTTCCCAACACCATTTGTTGAAGAGACTGTCTTTTTTCCATTGGACATTCTTTCCTGCTTTGTCAAAGATTAGTTGACCGTAGAGTTGAGGGTCCATTTCTGGGATCTCTATTTTGTTCCATTGATCTATGTTGACTGAAGTCTTTAAATAGTAAAGTTATTTGTTTCAAAGTCTTTAAAAAAGTCATTTTAAGTTGCCCAATTTCTAGGTGTTATTGAAAGTAACTTTAAAAACATAGGATGAGATAGTGCTTGAATAAGAGGCAAAAATCAGTTTGCCTTACCTCAATTCATTTTGGTGGCACAATATTTTCTTAACTCCTCATTCATGGGGACACTGTTAGATTGGAAACCAGTTTAAAAATTACACTCTGGCCTTCCTCACCACTTATGTTACTAATGAGGTCACAGCTGATCTTGTAGTAGGTGTGAGCAAGAGACTCACAAATGCCAATTTTAATTGGAAACTTCATTTTATTAACATATTCCACAGTACACATTTGGCTCAAAACACTTCTTCACAATCTAAAAATTTTACATGCTACTTTATAAGGGGAAGCACACACTTCCACTTTGGAAGACTGCTTTCACATGGTAGCTTTACTAATCAAATATGAAGAGTACTTTAAAAAACAACTGACATGTAACATTAGCACTTCATATTTTCCTACCCAGATTCCAATATCCATTTAAAGAAATCAATTCCACGTAAGAGTGTTTCTTTTCAAACATGCCACTATCTCTATGTTGATTTAAAAGTTACAATGTTTTGGGGCACCTGGGGGACTCATTCAGTTAAGCATCTGCCTTTGGCTCAGGTCATGATCCCAGAGTCCTGGGATCCAGCCCCACATTGGGCTCCCTGCTCAGCAGAGAGTCTGCTTCTCCCTCTCCTGCTCCCCCTGCTTGTGCACTCTCTCTCTCTGTCAAATAAATAAATAAAATCCTAAAAAAATAAAAATAAAATTTACAATGTTTTATGGACACTGTGATGGGCAGAAAGACCTCCCAAGCTGTCCATGTCCCAATACCCCAAGCCTACACGGCAAAAGGGACTTTGTGGATGTGATTAAGTTATAGCCCTTGTGATGGGGACACTATCCTGGATTATCAGCCATGGGCCCATTATAATCACAAGGGTCCTCATAAATGGGAGGCAGGAGAGTTAGAAGAGGTGTGACAGTGAAAGCAGAGGTTGGGTGATGTGGCCACACACCAAGGAATGTAGGCAGTTTCTAGAAGCCAGAAAAGGCAAGGGATGGTTTCTCCATGGGAGCTTCTACAAGAACACAGCTCTTATGACACCTTAATTTTAGCCCCATAAGACTCATTTCAAGCTTTGGACCACTTGTACTATAAGATAATAAATTTGTGCTGTTTTAAGCCACTAAGTCTGTGGTAATTCAGTAAGCATCAGTTGTAAACTAATATACCACAAAACACACCTTTAGTGGGGTTAGCTTTTCTTCTCTATTTTATGACTCATTTTAGCTTCCATATTCCTCTTCTTTCTCACCTTCTTCACTCAATACCTATGGCCATTTGGAAAAAGATGTGTAATTATTTAAGATCTTGGTGTTCAAAGTGGAAGTGATGATTACTGAAAATAAGTATTTCATCTGAAAGCATAGTAAAGTATATTTTCAAAATACCTGCAACCATTATTTTAATGAGGAAGAAGCCTTTACTTAGAAAAATTAAAGTACTCTCACATAATTGAAAGCTCTTTGCCTCAAAATGTGCAAGCATTTAAAATGTTTCTGCTCTGAGGGAAAAAAAAACCCTTATTACTTTGTGGTGTATTTTTATTGACACAGCTAGAGAGTAATGCCATATAGAAAAAAAAAGTGCTTTGGTGTACTGTTCTAGTTGGAAATCTCTTAGCTGACACTATTAAACAGTAGAAATTAATGGGAAAAAATTATAACCTTCAAGTACTATAAGATTTTGAAGTGTCCTTTGGATTAAAGTTTAAATTTTCTCATGATGTCAAATGTATCTTTTCCAGGTTTGAATTTTTGGAAATTGGAAACCAGAAAATAAAATTAATCAGAATGTTCCTTTCCTTTATCATACCAGATCAAATAGATTATAATGGAATAAATTTTTTAAACCTTTTTCTATTTAAAGGATTAAAGCTTAATTTTCACTTTGGGTAGTATATATCTATCTAATATCTAGGTAAGCATGATAGAATAGAAAAAAACATGAAGTAGGAATCAGAACACTGAGTTTAAGCCCCAGATTAGTACATGACCTTGAAAAGCCATTTAATATCCCCTAATATCAGTCCACTTCTAGCATTATTTGCCCTAGCTACCTTGCAGGAAATAGTGAGATATAGTAAGTTTTAAAAAATGCATTGCAGACTGTAAATTACTATTCAAATGAAAGAGATGACTCAAGAAGGACTCTGCAATATCCAATAGAATTGTAATACCTACGAGTAAAATGTCCCCAAAAGGAATTCTTCCATTTTCTCATTTGGAATTATATGCGTGTGTGTGTGTGGGGGGGGGTGGGTGTATGTGTGTGTGTGTGTGTTTATCCCAGGCTGCTTATCACTTGCTAACAAATTTCAAAAGACTTACACATCTTCACAATAACTATAGATACTGAATTTTATATACATTATTTAAGCCTATTTTTTCAAAGTTAAGAAGTAATAGAGATTTACTTATATGATTGTAGGCATCTAGAAATTTAAAAAAATGAGCAAAATTGTTCTAAGGCTCTAAAGATGTTGTTATGCTTTGAGTTAAGGTTCAGGTTGATCTTTTTAATATTGCAGCAAACTCACACATCATTAATCACTTCGAAGTGGCCCCAGGTCATGGTAAATGGATGGCCTAATAATCAGACGAGATGTTTGCTATTTCCAAATTATTGTCAATAAGTAGAGTGAGGAGGTGACAATTCAATAACTAATGATTATTAACTTAACTTTTTATTTTTCTAATGTTAATCAAGAACATAAGAAGTAGGAAGGTGAACCAGAGCATAACACATATAATTATAGACAAGCATGAAGACAGTAATAATCATGATAAAAGATGTGTTTATTAAAAACAACTCACATCTATCATTATGTATGAGTTGCTCTGTAGCTAGAGATATTGTTTCTGGTTGTCTTAACTGTGAGTACCTAACAAAAAAGGTGGGACTCAAGATATTTTCATTCTGGGGGAGAAGAAAATGGTGGATATAGGGTTCATGAAAAGCAGGATGAAGATGGATGGGGATCGAGCAAAATGCACATGTGGAAATAGAAAAGAAAATGAAATACAGAAAAAACAATCCACATGGAAAACGGGAGGGAAAAGGCAAGAGGTTGAGAGGAAAGAAGACGGGGCTCTATAGTCAATGCAACCTACTATAGCAGTGAGAGAGATTTTGAGGTCAAGGCTCTTAAAAATAACCAGTTATAGAGAATATCTAAGAATATTATCCTTTGACACCCACTGGAGAAAGTTACAGTATGGGACAGTCAGCGTGAAGCATGGTCCACATTCTTAGGAGCCTGATCGCCTGTTAGTGGAGGTGCTATAGAACAAGCTGGGGAAATATGGTAAAACACAATACAATGAAAAACAAACATTGGCATTGGCCCCAGGAACCAACTGATCATCAATGTAAAAGGAAGGATTCTCATGAAATGGAGAGTCCAAGAGTCCTGGATTGGCTTGCATAAGCATGGGGTGAAGAAGAGGGAGACAAAAGTGAATCACAAGAGAGGGAAATGAAGACAATAAGCAGCCACTTTGATGTTCTTAAGCTTCTGTTAGGACAGTGAGGTAAAGTGGAATTTGTGCACTTACTAAAAACAAAAGATATGGCTTCAAGTTCCGGTTTTGGTCTTGGAGGACTATGGCTAGATGAGAAAAGCACTGGCTTTTCAGTACAAAACCTATGTTCAAATCCCAGCTCAATCATGAACTAGTTAAGTAAGATCTTATACACAAATTGTTGAAAGCCTAAGATTTTTATTGGTTTTTTTTCATCTATAGAATGAGGATATTAATAGCCCCTATCTCCAGAATTAAATGAGAAAACCCATGAAAAAGTCATAGTATTTATGTTGATGGTAAGGTTAGCTATACCACCATTAATAGTAACTACAGAATCTTAAGAACATCCCTGAAGCTCTGTCCATTTTAGTTGACCAATCTATAAAATGGGAGTTATATGGTAACAGACTGATGGTCTGGAGGGAGGCCTAAATGAGATCATTTATACAAAAGGTCTGGCACACAGTAGGCTCACAGTAAGTAGTAGGTACTTTTATTTTAAAATGCACTGGTTTCAAAGTAAACCAAGTTTCATTTTGTTCAGATGACAAAAATGTATTTAGGGGTGCCTGGGTGGCTCAGTCGGTTAAGCATCCAACTCTTGGTTTCAACTCAGGTCATGATCTCAGGGCTGTGAGATGGAGCCCCATGTTGGGATCTGTGCTGGGCATGGAGTCTGCTTAAGATTCTCTCTCTCCCTCTCCCTCTGCCTCTTCCTCCTTCTCCCCTCCCCCTGTTCGCTCTCTCTCTCCCTCTCTCTAAAATAAAAATGTATTTAGAATGCCTGATTTATTTTTCAGTGTATATACTTGATGTATTTCATATTAAGAGGAAGGAACCCCATCGGTTGAGATAGTGACATTTATATTTTTCTTGGGAAGAGCACTAAGGACAAATAGCTTCTGAAAGTCATTAGACCACCAAAATTCTGTTGTCTGTCCAATTAGCTTTAAGCCTGCTTCTGATTTTCAAAACTCCACCCACCTCTTTTTAGCTATTATCATGTCTTCTGCTAATAAAAGGACATAGTGGTTACCTCTTGGAAAGAGAGAGTTCTGGTTATACCAAGGGTTTCAAAATGTGTTCTCTGACATAAGAGAAGGAAGAGACCTGTAAATTTATTTTTTAAAACACTGCCTGATTTCCAATAGCCCTGGTTTCCTTCACATTGCCATTGTTCTCTCTTTTGCTATATATAGCGCCTAGCACCGTGCTGGGTGCATAGAAGCCATGAAGTGAATCGTTATTCAGTTGGGTGCTTAGAAGCCTAAGACAGAGTTTTCCTCATAATATTTGCTGTATAGTTGTATTCAAAGACTCATATCAGCCATGTTTTTGTAAACAGAGATTTAGAGTAGGTGCTTAACTGAAAGCTACATTATTATAATTGATTCCAAATTTTTAAAAAATGCACACACACACACATCTAAAACAGCTATAATTAGAGCAAAATGCAACCCCGTCTTCTTATTGGGGATCCATATTGCTGTCATTATAAATGTCACTTTTCAGCACCATGTCTCTTACCAAACAGAACTCATTTTGAAATGCCAGTTTTTTGTGAAAAACTTTATCCGTTTGTCCAAATGGTATTTGGACAAGAGAAGAGGTTTTTTTTCTTTGGGTTCATTTTCAGGTTGTTAGCCTAACCTAAAATAGAGCTTCTTTAAAAGTCTGCCCAAACGTTTACTTAAAACAGAGAAGGGACAGCTGAGTGTTGAGTGGTAGTGTTACATTGAGTGAAGACACGACTGTAAATAACTCTGCAGTTTGGAAATGAATGATGCTTTTGACAGAGACGATTATGTCGTATTGACAACATTGATGTCAAACGTGGAGTGAAAATATGAGATTGACTATCAGCAGTTCCCACCAGTGATCACTTGAAATAGCTTCTCTGAGATAAAGAAAGAGTAACAAATGCCTTCCTCCCGTTCCCTCTACTTAGGCTCTTTCCTTCCCTCAAAGCTAGCTTAGTCCGGTTCCACTATGGGGGAAAGGGGTCTAGTGTTCACACTTCATCAAAGGACGATCAAATACTCTTAGCTGTTTCTTTTTAAGTTAATCGTTTCCAGGGCATCATTAGTTACTTTCCCCTCTCCCCCAAAAAGGGAAGCCACAATACCTAAGAAAAAATGTCAAGCCCTGAACTTCTATAAAAGTAATTGCCATTTCCAAGTCAGACCTGACATATCTAAAATAAGGTCTTTGTAATGAAAACCTCACATGGGGTTCTTCACAGCCTTCAAAGTCATTGTTTCCGTAACGGCTAAATACTGGCTTACATTTCTGGGTGGAGAATATTTTGCACGGTAAGTTTTCCAGCTTGGAAAAACGTCATATACTGGAGAGTCTTGATGAGTAAATAATTTTTTCCATGTCTATCTCTCCATTCCATTCATTTGTTGTATCATGGAGGCTCTTTGTGTTTTTATTGAATAGAAATTATGCTCTTTAACATACTCTAAAAACGTTTGCATTCTTTAATATTCATATTTAAACATGTAAAATAATTTTCATATTTAGTAAAGCTAGGATACAGCATAAGAGTTAACAGGCCATATTTACATTCTACAGTCAGACAAATAACATTATATATGTCAGAACTCTGAGCCAATAAATCTGGACTTGGTCAGAAGAATTTAGGGAGGAATTTCTGAGGGCATAGAATGTCTGTGAGGAAAATGTTTGGCTCCTCATTCTCAGAAGTTACAATAGGATATTTATCTTGGCATGGAGCAGTGTTACACGCCCTTGTGTTAATCCTGTCATTGTAGCTTGTCATGCAGCCGCGAGGCAATGATGCGGGTCATCCATGGAAGGCACACTTCTTACAATAGGTATGACCTTTCTGTTCAGGGTGGGGAGATGGATGGGTGACTTTTTTGGTTCGTTTTGAAAAACAAATGGTGTGAGCTTTCTGTAAAAGGATATGTGACTTTCACATGGTAAAAAAGTATCCAGTATCTGAGGCTAGAACAGAATTCTTTAAAGCAAGTACCCGTCTGTGAAATATGTGTCCGTTTTGGAAGGCTTAAAACTTAGTAAGGGATTTATGAGTTCACTGTCAAAATCACTGACATAGAGATAGTCTCTTTATAGAGTGAAAAATAAAGCCCGTCAAAGAGGAGAAACCTAAGAACACATTTTACTTAAATAAAACAAAATAATTAATTAGTTAAATGACAATAGTTGATACTCTATTTCATTAAAAAGAATGCCCTGAAATGTAATTTAATAATTCACCTTTGCCACCGGGTTCTATAAATACAAACATGTATTTTTTGTTTTGTTTTGTTTTCTGTTTTTTTTTACTACAACATCTTAATCTCTTCATGATAGGAGACTGATGGGGTGAAGAAGACAGCTTTTGATGTAAAAGATTACCTAAAGGCTATCTTTTTATAGAACCAGTGTATTTATTTTCATTTCTTAAGTAGTACATGTTAACTAGGTTTTGTATTAGCCACTAGGAAATAACAGGTGTTTTTGCCCTAGACCTGTCTCATTATACAGAAATATGGGAGACCATTCATTCCTGTGGACTTGCTCATTTTACCTCCGCTGCCTGGGTCTCCACTCCCTTCCCTGCAAGATGATAGAACTGAACTAACTCGCATGTACAGTCCTTCTGGTTCTAAAATGGCATCAATTTATGATCCGTCATGAGAGAACTAATTCGGTATATATTCTCATATGAATGTTTTTCTGTTCTGAGCTGAATTTTTCATTATTTTATTCTTTCGCCTAATTTCCTGTTTTGAGAGAGCTAATAAAGCTCCCCTCTTTACCAACAATTGCCTCTCTGGAATTTGTCTCCATTGTGTTTAGACAGTCTTGTTCATGTTCACAAAGTACGAGAAAATTTTATGTGCACCTCTTATGTTGGCATTTTCTTTCAACATCTTCATTGCGCTCTAGTAGGTCAGAGTGATGAGACAATTTGTATTTGTTCAGGTTTAGAAAAATGGGTGTATTAAAAGGCCTTGGCTGGTATTTCTCTCTCCCCTGTCCTCTGTTCTTTCAACAATATTAAAGAACACCCACAAGGGGTCCAGGCTGTGCTTGAATAGACATTACTAAGTGGCAAATAGGAGTTTTTGCCCTTATGCTTACTATCCAGTGGGGATACAAATAAATTTATAATTACAGTAGGAATGAAAGGGAGAAGATACAGAAAAAGTAAGCGTCCTGGTAGAAATGGTTTATATTATGGAATTGAGAAATACCTGTTTTATAAGGTGGCCTTAAGTGGACTCTTGGTGAGAGAGTAGGAGTTGGCCTGGCAGACGGTTCAGAGGGAACGCGTTGTTCTCAGAGGTAACAGCATGCGCCAGGACTCTGAAGCAGAGAATGGTTGGTGCCTTCAAGTTGGCTAGTGTAGAATAACAGGAGATGAGGTTGGAGTAAATCATACGGGAATTTTGTGTTTAAGAGTAGGGTGACCATATAAGTTATTGTCCAAAATGAGATACTTTGAAGAATGAAAGTGGATCCTGCTGATAATTAAGCAAGGACAACAGGCAGAGAAGAGGACGTGTCCCCAGAAAACTGGTACAAATTGTTACCACTTCAAGAGAATAGAAAGACAATTAAATCCTTTAGGCAGAGGAGTATAGAATTTGATGTCTGCTTTTGAAAGATCATCCTTGTTATTGTGTACAAAGTGGATTGGAAGACAGAAATGGAAGCAGACTCTTGCAATTGTCTAGATGAGGAATGAGATGATAAAGAGTGGACAAATTTTAGATATAAGTTGACAATACAATTGGTAGAACTTGGTATTGGATTGGATGTAGGAAGGGAGAAGATGGTGGTTGTCAAATGACTCAGGTTCTATTGCATATAACAGAGTGAATGGAAGTGCCATTTATTAAGCTATGATAAAATTAAAGAAGCAGATTTGGGGCAGGAATGGGGAAAGTTCAAGGGATTATTTGGGAGTTCCTTAATATGAGATGCCTGATGAATCTCCAAATTGAGAAGCCATGGAATAGCGATGACTACTTGGAATAGCGATCTATGTGGTGGATAAAAATATATTGGTTGTAAACATTTTGGGTGCCACATACAGCATGAGAATGTCTGAGATTATTGGGAAGGGGTAGGAAATTGATGAGAAAAGACAGCCCAGGACTGAGCTCTGAGGACCACAAAAATTAAACAATAGGTAAAGAAGGAAGGAACAGCAGTCTTTTGGACAATTAAGGGGAAGTGTGCTGTATACTCCTCAGGAGGCCTCAGAGAAATTAATATCTTTACCCCTCTGGCCTAGCACATGGACCCTGATAACACAATTCTATTGCTTTTCTTACTCTACTAAGTCCCTAACGCCTGCCCACTTGGATCACCTTTCACATCAACTACTTGCACACCAGTCCTCACCTTGGGCTCTGCTTTGGGTGTGAGAAGGGAGAACCAAAGGAATAGAAATATGACCAGGAGAGTATATGACTGAAGAAGCAAAAAGACTATGTCGGGAGGGAAGGGGTGGGAAAGGATTTGAACGTTGCTGAAAGGTTGAGTAATGCAAGAACTGGTCTGATCATAGAAATCGGTGGTGATCTGAGAAGGAGCTGGGATTATGGAGGTGTAAGCAAGATTGCCTTGGGGAGAGTGGGGTTGAACTTGGGTCTGAAGGGAAGCTGAGAAATTAGATACTAATTGGGGATGTGGAATCAAGGGAATTTGATTTGTTTTGATTCTCATTGTTTTTTTAGAACGTGAGAACTATTAGAGAGTATGTGAATGCTGATGAAAATGATCCCTTAGAGAGACATGGAAGAAATAGGAAAGGGGATAGTTACCTGAGACACAGAACAGATAGAATTCTGAAAGAAAGGTTGGCTCCTCCTTCATAGTAAAAGGGGAGACGATTGGATGACTGCAGATGTAGATCTGGTAATGAGAAGGTAACGTGGAATGTATTATGTGGTTTCTATGTCCTCAGGGAGCTTTGAAGCAGGTGATGTGCCGAGAACTAAAGAGAGTTGGACAGTAGGAGGGACATGGACAAGGTGTTGAATAGTTGCTGTGGTGGTGAGGGGGAGGTCACTCTGATCTCTCAGTGTTGAATGAGTATTTGAGGCTGGTGACCATTAATGAATCATGATCACAGTTTCTCTGTGGTAAGATTTTTGCCCAGCAGTGTTTAGCTCTGTAGATGCTGGCCCAGAGGAAATGCATTGCTGGATTCATCAGTGAGGTTTGCAAACTGGATGTGATGGAAGGAGAAAGAGCCCAGGGAATCCGAGGGTGCTTACAAAAGAGTCATTATAAAGAAGGGATCTGGAATGAGGACTATTGAAGGAGGGAAGTGAATTCCTGAGGGGGTTGGTCGTTAGAAATGAAGCAATAAGGATAAAGGATTGCAGTTCTCTGTGAGGTCAAAGAATGGTCGCAGTGGGAATGCTCTAGAAGAATGCAGGTGTGATAAGAAACGGGGATCTTTGAAAGAATGATTTTGCTTGTGGTATGCTTTTTGGTGATGAGTTCTGTTAGGTATTACAATTCTCTAAATTCCTACAAATTCTGTTCTGTGCTGTGATAGGGCCACACAGGAATAATGTACATTTTATTTTGTCTTAGAAAAATCACCTTTACCTTTTCCTTATTTGTCAAAGGCACTCACTCCTTTGAACTGGGCTTGGATGATCACATTGTCTGTTCCCGGAAGGCATCATGAATCTGATGTGGTTTTCTACGATTCTGGGAGCCATACCTGTCTCCTTCTGCTTTACCGTGAGACTTCAGGAATAGACCAAGTTGAGGAAATTGTGATACTGAAAACAAATGTCATTATTTCCTCAAAGGAGTTTATGATGTTCAATTCTAGTAATATGCCAACTCTCATCTTATGTTCTCTATATGCCAAACTATTGACATGTATGTAACTATGTTATTTTTTCTTCTTTTCTGGGCATGTTTGCTGGAAATGGCTTCCCTCTGCTGTCTCATATTCCTCTTTCAAACATGGTTCAGGCATTGTCTTTTGTGCGAAATCCAACTTGACTATTCCTGAGCTTCTTCTCAGTCTTGTTAGTCATTCATCCTCTGTGCTGAAATGGAATTTTATACTTTATTTTCCGTCTTACTTTATTATAATAATTTATTTACGTGACTATCTCTTTACTTGACTGTGAGGGGTTTTTTTTTTTGTTTTTTTTTTTGAAGGCAGGGAACATGTTTATTCATCTCTGTTTTCTGAATGCCTCGCCTAATTCCTGGCATATTTTAGGTGTTAAGCAAATATTTGTTAAAAAAAAATTAAGAAATGAACTGATGAATTCCATTTACCTTTTTATAAAGCCTGCAGCCATCACTAACAACCATCGTGATGTGAAATGGCACACACAGTCATAAGCTTGTTTGCTGACTCTTACATTGTTGACTGTCAGAAGAAAAGTGTCACCAAACACATTTTCATAATGAAGCAAATCTATAATCTGGCATTTATCACTCCTGCGCTGCTATGGACTGAGTGTGGTTTAGAAGGTGGGGAGAAGGGGGAGACGATGCAGTTCTTCCCAATTTATGAGAGGGCAGAGGAGCAGAGATTAAAATGCAGAATGGCAATCAGATTAAGAGGGTTGATGAGATCCTAAATACATCCCTCAGGCCACAGGGGAGCCCGAGGGAGCAATCTTGGGAGGACTACAGGCCATGGAGGGAGGGAAAAACTAGGCTTCCCACCACCACAATAACAAGAGATAAAATGAAACCTACTTATCTGATTTTAGAATTTTATCTGGACATAGAAACCTTCAAATTATTTATTTATACATAGTGATATCAAGCTCCATCTACTTCCACTCCAAAGGGAACTCTTAAATAATCAAATAAAATGTTGAGGTTTCCTGCCTGAGTTACTCAAAGAGGAAGAAGAAAAAAGATACAATAGGTTTTTGAGACACTCTTTTTCTAATAACATATTCTTAAATGTGTATCAAGAATTATTCGTTGTTTTATTTTATTCAACAGAAAGAAGCCTCACTTTTTACTAAGTCCATTTCTATGCATCAAATCTATGTATTTTTAATTTTATGCAAGCCTAAATACAAATACTTCCTTTTATCTTTATGTTGTAGACAATGAGACGTTGGCTAAATGAGAAAATCCCTCAAATAGGTCAATTTTCACTCAAAAGTGGGGTTTAAATGTTTATATATTCTAATTTACAATAAAAACATTTTAAATTATTTTAACCACTTATGTTTAGCATAATCTTAGATACTTAAGTAACATGCTTTTAATGATGCCAATCTTCCAGTCACACCAGCTTTATTTTGACTTTAAAAAGGTATTTCCTTTTTAACAGAGTAGCTTAAACTATTAAATCTGTTACCAGTTTCAGAAGAATGATGGGGTAAATGATAGATATTTTTCTACAGGGGGAAATTGAGGGAGACAATTTGAGTTATCAGAGGCCATGGCCAAAACTTGGGAAGTATATAACTAAATTTGGGTTTACAAGACACAAAGGCAAATTAATGATACAAATAGATTTGGATGCCCTGGTGCCCGGACAAGTAGAGTTTTATTTATGTCTTTGCTGTCTTTGCTTCTTTCTTCTTTTTTAGAGATTCTAGGTTCAGAGATGAAGGAGAGGGGGCATCTGTATGGCTTCAGAATATTTAAGAATGATGTCCGATTTAAAGAAGGAATAAGGTAAGAAATAATAAAAGAGAACGACAAAAAGAATCACAAGTTAGGATGATAGGGAGGAAGCAAAGAAAGAAGGACAGTGTGAGAGAGATCTATATACGTGGTTGGGATTTTAGGGTTCCAATGTTCATATCCAAACCCCAGCCCAGTTCCTGCTCAAACAGGCCCATTTTCAACAAAAGGCAAAATGTCTCCTGATGACAGTCAAATAAACAAGTACGTAAACCTGCTTAATTTGGAGTGTCAAAGAATAATGACAAGAATGGCAATACCCACCTACATAGGCCAAGGATTAAAAGTTAGGGAAGATGAGAGCCGACATGAACAATCGCCAGATATTCCAAGTTGAGAGGCAGAAAGTAAACCTCAGATTTGGGTTTATGCATTGGAAGAGAAGAAAAGGTGAAAACAAAAACGCGTTGAATAGTCTCTCCTGATTCTCATATTTCTAAGCAGAATAGAGGTCAACTTCCTAAACATCAAGTTGTTGCTTCCAGATGGTTGATTTTCTACATTTATTCGAAAATTCCTGTCTTTTTTGGATTGACACCCATTACATTATACTGTGTTCAGTGTTTCCTCACGGAGGTTTTCTACCAATCGCCAGGGCACTTGTCTGCATTCACTGAAGAAAGAAGCACTGCTGAATATTTTCCCACAGCAATTCCATTCACCGTCCTAGAGGTTTTCCTCATTCATGTGGAAGACACGTCAACACCTTTCCTTAACCTCTTCAACCCCGATGATCTTCATCTTTCCGCCTCTTCTGTCACCAGTTCAGGGCTCAGAGCTGCTATTCAACCAGCACCCAGCACTGGATGCGAAACACTTTCTGCCCAGATGCTCCCACCCCTCTGCCAGTCCCTCTATGGGGGGGGTGGGGGTGGGGGAGTGGAGTTACAGTCCCTGGTAAACTCCCTTGTCCCTTATTACTCCAAATTCTGACCTCTCTCCTCTTGTGACTAACCTGCCTCCCAGTGTAGCCAGTTCACTTTCACCAGAGAGCCCCCCTATTTTGGGGAGAAACTCAGTGTTCTCTGACAGGAATGCACTCATCTCCAGTTTCTGGATTTTTGACCACTTCTTTATGTCCTTCCTTTCAGAGCTGAGGGAAGAAGTTTCCCTCCTTGGTCCAAGGCCAAAACCCACCTGTTGTTGTTTGTTTGTTTGTTTGTTTTGTTTTGTTTTGTCTATTTCATCCTTCCCATTACCTCTCAGTCCTCCAACAATGATTCTGACTTTCTTTCTCTGCACTGGATTGCTTCTCTAAGCTTGAAAATGTGCTCATGCTCATCCCATTTAAAAAGAGAAAGCCCAGCGCTTCTCCACCTTTTGACTCTTCTTGCTACCACCTAGTTTGTCCTTTCACACAATCATTTTGGTTATTCACCCAGCTCCCATTCCCTCTGCAGCCTCGTAAGTCATTGAAGCCATTCTAATTAAGGTCACCATTGTTTTCCCATTTGTCAAATACAGTGGATTTTTTTTTTTACTTTTATTTTACCTGTCTGAAGTGTGTGACACTGTTGATAACTTCCTCTACCTTACACCCTTGACCTACAATATCTTCTGCTTTCTTCCTGTGTGACCACTCCTCAGCTTCATCCAGTTCATCTATCAACTGAAGCATTCATATTCCCCTGGATTCTCTTAGTCCTTGTTTCTTCAAATGTTTCCTGATGACCTTATCTGTAACAAAGTTTTAATAATCACCTGGATGATATTTTCATCTGTCTATGGGATATCTCCAGCTGGCTAATGATAATGGCATTAAAAATAACACTAGCTATTAATATTACTGGCATTTGTTAATCATTTTCAGGCACTGTACAAAAGTCTTTTCTTATATTAACTGATTTACATATCAAAATCCCTGAACTTTTCCCCCACTTTTACATCTGAGAGGTAAAGCAATTTGCATGTCACACAGAAGTTAAGAGGCAGAGGGCTTTAAATCCAGCTTATCTGACACCAAAGCCCACACTTTTACTAAACCTGACATATGCAAAATTTAACTCATATTCCCCAAATTATTCATCTTCCTATATAAGCTGTTTCGAAAAACATAATCATCGTCAGCAGAGCCCAAAACAGAAAACATTAAGTCATGTTAGATTCCTTCCTTTTCCAAGCAGTAAGCCACTATGTCCTGTTAAACTTTTATACTTCTTCCTTATATTCTCATCTAATGGTACTCAGTTCAGTGTCTCATTATTTCTCTCCTGCCCCACTCAAAAAGCTTCCCAGTTGGATTATGCACCTCCTTCTAGGCTTGGTCTTCCAATTTATTCTCTAGGAACTATTTATCTTTTTATGTCATATATCTGATTATATCACTGTTCTGATAAATCCCTAATGACTCCCCATATCCTGGAAGCCATGTTTCTCACAGTGAGTTTTATGTATCATCTTCCATCAGAATCACCTGGAGAGCTTGTTAGAAAGTGGATCCTCAGGAAAAAAAAAAGAAAGAAAGAAAGAAAAAAGAAAACAGATGCTGAGGAACCACACCAGGATTTCTGAATTAGAACTGATTGTGGGACCTAGACCTATATTTTTAAAGATTTATTTATTTATTTTAGAGAGGCATGCGGGCGGAAGAGAGTGGGCAGAGGGAGAGGTAGAATCAAGCAGACTGCCTGCTGAGCATGGAGCCCCATGGCGGGGGGCTCGATCCCAGGACCCTGAGATCATAACCTGAGCTGAAATGAAGAGTCGGATTCTCAACTGACTGAGCCACCCAGGAGTCCCTCAACTCTGTATTTTTTTTTTTAAGATTTTATTTATTTATTTGAGAGAGAGAGGGAGAGAGAGCACACAAGCAGGGAGGGGCAGAGATAGAGGGAGAAACAGACCCCCGCTGAGCAGGGAGTCCGATGTGGGACTCATCCCAGGACCCTGTGATCATGACCTGAGCCGAAGGCAGACACTTAACCTACTGAGGCACCCAGTTGCCCCCTAGACTGTATTTTTAACAAGCTCCCCATGTGATTCTTTGTCACACTAAAATTTCAGAGTGTCTGGTCTCCAGATCAGGTGCAAACACTTCAGAATTGCCAATAAATACCATCTGATGCTAGCTTCTCTTCTTTTTTTCTCAGTTCTTTCCATTCCTCCATCTACTCTTTGCACCAGACTTGTTACGTGCTCCCTCTCATGCCAAGCTTTCGTAAATGTTGGTGACTTCATATGTGTTTTGTCTTCTACCTGAAGGTCCTTTTCCCTGTATGTCCGGCAATTCATATGAATGTGTGTGTTGCATACCTTGAGTCCTCATTAGACTGAAAGTTTCTCCCAGGACACTGCAAGCTGTATAGTTATAGGAATTTGGGGTCCTGAAATCTCCATTTAAAAAATAACATTCCAAGTTCAGCTTGTGTGAGAAACCAAGGTATGGCTGAGAACAATGGAATTGATGTGCACTTGGTATGTACTCAGTATGTAGGTACTTGGATCTTTTAGCAATTTCTCTTTGGTTCATGACTGGTTTGTGATTAAGCTTTCTTAAGGGAAATTTCATGTCTGTAGGCTTATGTACAAATGAGCGCACCAATGGAAGTGGAATTCAAAAAAAAGCTATTTTGATCACCAACCAAAAGCTCTAATTAGAGAAATATTAGGAGTAATTTAATTGAAATCTCTATATAGCCGTCTCATACCCCTGGGAATACGAATAATCCAGGGGATTGGAGGGATGTGGGTAATCATGTTTATGCTCTTGATGTTGAACTCAGCTTCACTCGTCACAGTTTGCCTGTAAATGTGTGATCCTCTCTTTACAGATGAGAAGATTGTGGTCAGACATGCCAAGAGACTTGGAAGAGTCACCTAACGAAAAGGAGACAAATCTGGAATTTGAATGCAGGTATGTTTGTCCTTCTGTTAGACCTGTGTTGTCTTATGTTGGAGTACATGTGTATGGAGATTTTTGCCTTAATAAGTAAAAGCTTGGACATTTTTTTTCGGTGATGAATGGAAATGTTCTGTGTGGTTTTTCCAATAAAAGACCGTTTTCTTCACATAAATTAGTTTGTTTCTCCAAGTTTTAGAAAATGACATAAAGGATATTTTTTTTTCGAAGCTTTCCTAGTGGATCTTTAGGCCTTCAACCAGCACGGGGGAGTCCTCAATTGTCCACGACTTAGTGAGGGCGCCATTTGCTGCTATTATGGATTTGCCAGATTGGTCACCCGACTGGGGGTAACATGGGGAAAAAGAACACTGAGGGCTAAAAGCAAGGATTTCCCTACACCCTTCCTTCCCCTCCCTTCTCAGCACTCTCTCCCTTCCCAAACCTCATCTCCAGGAAACTGGGACAGCTGGTTATCCATCTCATTTTCCTCACAGTTGCGTGCTGACTCTGTCACCAAGCTGTGCATTTGCTAGAACAGTTGATTTTCTTTATAAGACTGATGAGGAGGAGAAAGCAAAAGTCTTATGCATTGTTTCTCTTAAGGTTCATCATGGGGGTCTGTGTGTGTGTGTGTGTGTGTGTGTGTCTCCCCCTAAGTGAGGGGAAGCTATTAGGAGAGAGCCAGATCTCTTTAATGAGCCTAGAGGTAATGCAAAATTCATGTGTTTTCACCTGCAGCTGGGTAAAGCCTGGTGCACAAACAGAAAGGGGGAAGGCAGGAAGGGTTGGTTATTTATGATTTTGCTGAAGCAGGTACCCTGGCTGCTACTAGGCATCCTGACCCACTTGTTCATTTTTTAGGAAGAAGTGGATACTTTCAATGGGAGAAACCCAAGCATCAGATTTGCTCCTTGGAGCATTAATAAAAGGGCTCAGTTAGCTTCATCTCATTATTTTACTATGAGTATTGACTTTGGCCTAGAGTCATGTATAGATAAAATGGTGCAAGGGCTTGTCCTAAGTGATTACTCAGAATTACAAATCATTTCACGTGTAACTGAATACCGCAGTCTAGCTGGCTCCCTGCCCCTTGCTTCTCCCCCTCCCCTTTCTCTAATAGGAGAGCAAATCCAGCTTTGTCTGAAGAGGCAATTAATCTTATTCACTGAAAGCTGAATTTTAATTCACCAGCATGTGGAGGACATATCTGCCTATCACACAGAATTAGTTTAACAGAGAATTTAGAGGAAAAAAAATATTGGAGGTCTTGGCATTCTTGAGCAGGCAAAATATCTTGTAGGTACATTCCTTCATTAGCCATCTACATGCTATGGATAAGCTTTTTGTACTAATAACTCTATTAGGGTAAACTGGGTTTATTGTGTATTTGAAAATGGCCGATTACATTTTATTTTATGTAAAACAAAACCAGACCAAGAAACCCCGCAAGATAGGTGTGTTTGGGGAGGAAAATGAACCTAGGTGAGAAAGAGAAATTCTAGTTTTCTAGAGATTCTCAAAGGCTATTATTTTTAAGGGCACGGTTTAGAGATGATCAGAAAAATAAAGGGACATGTAAAAATCTGAGAAAGCCTACATTCATCCAAATCAAACCCTATGGAGGAGTAAATGGGAAGGTTCAAAGTGGCAGGATTGCCCATGCTACAAGGGAGATGCTCGTGCGAAATCTGTTTGGCAAATACTGGGTGTTTCTAGTGTGTCCGTGTTATATTTTAGCAATTTTTTTTTCCCTGAGCAAGACCTCTGTGTTTGGTCTGAGGTTTGTCTCACATGTAGACAAAGTGTGCGTGTGCGCACATGTGCGGGTGTGTACGTGTGTGTTTTAAACTTCCTGAAACGGTTTCTTAATTCAAGTTACTTAATTTGGACCAGAATAGGACTTAACACATGCCCACGCTTAGTTAGATATCAAATTGCTGTAAGGTCAGAAAACACATGGGCTCTGGCTTGTACTTCTATTTAACACAGCACTGTTCAGAGGCTACCTGGTGGTACAGGCAGATATCAAAACATGTAACTGTCTCCTCCCCAGTGGAAGAGGGGATGTAATAAAGTACAAATGCTCTTATATGACAAATAATAATTAGTATAGCATAAATCTTAAGGGTTTGCTCTAAGGGAATTAAAAAGATGCCATTGTGGGTTTTTTTTGGGGGGGGGGGTTGTTTTTTGTTTGTTTGTTCATTTGTTTTTTGTTTTTTTGTGGCTTTCTCTCCACTCATGATGGTCTCATGCCCCTGGAATTAACCTTCATGATTCCTTCCTTTGCTTCTTCCAGAAGTGCACGATTGAATACTTGCAAATCAGTTAAGGACTTAGGAAACAACGGAACTTTTTTTTTCAAAACTAGTCCTAGTGCTCCAAAAGGTTTTTTGTTTGTTTGTTTGTTTGTTCTACTGTCAGTGGGTCTGGAGTGGGAGTGGACCGAGGGCAAGGAATCTACCAGATTAAGTGTGCCTAATGGTCACCAACTGTCACAGTGCAACTGTTCAAGCACAGGGTTGGGAAGTCACAAAGCTTTATTGCCTTGTCAAACCATTCGCGGTGCTGAAACTGGCAATTACTTTTGAAGGAAACAATTTAAAAATTCAAGGTTTTTTACATTATTACCAGAAAATACTGCTTTATGTAGTGTCAGTGCCGTAAAGATGGATTTTTGGAATCCCTTGTGTAAACTTTGCGTTATCTATATAATGTTTAGAATTTAAATTACACAGATTTGGAATTTGGATATGTGAACGCCCAGGAGCACATGTTTGAAAATAATCACTTGCAAATGTTCCAAGACTTAAATGATGCACTGAATGCACAGCGGTGTTAGGGTTCATCCATTATTTATTTACTTAATTTTTTGTAAGCTCTGCTGCTATATAAGGTGCTTAAGCTTATTTTGAGAGGAGAGGTGGTCTTTTGGCTTTCTTCTGATGCCTTTATGGTGAGATTTTCAGTGCTGTCAACTATTTGACCTGAAAAAAAAAGGGGGGGGGGTGGAGATAAAATGAAGAGGCATCCCTTTCAATATTTCTTGTTGCTCCTCAAAGTGTACGAAAATGTTCTCTTTCCATTCCTTGCAGACATGACGTTAAACCCACACACAAGGGAGTTTTTGGGTGATCTTCAACTTGCCCCCTCATTTCGGCTTGGTGGGGCTCATCAGTATTGTCCTTTCCAGCATGAAGGTGAAGAAGCCCTCCGTCAGCAGCTCCTTTGGGACAGAGGGCTTATTTCTCCTGTCTTTTTCAAAAGATGGGAGTTCTGCTCAGAATTCTTAATGAGATCCCAAATAAGTAGTTATATTTCCATGCAGAATTATTCCTTCCAAGCCTCTAATTCTCTATCCGGGTTGTTCTGAACATTCCCAAAATCTGTCTATTGGTAGTCTGTTTGTTGAGGCAAAATTGGGGTTTTAATGAATATAAAATAAGTTAACAGCCTTCAGGACTAACAAAGTTCCATGTACAACCTTATGAAGCAGGTTCTATTATACCTATTTACAGATGGGAAACAGCTCTATTAGTTATGTGTCCTATATTTTGCTCAAAGTAGAGGGGATAAAATTTGAACAAAGAACTTTTGACTCTAGATCCCCTTCTTTAAACTATCTTGCCTTCTTATAAGCTGCAGAAAATAAATTTCAATGTTTTCATAAAGTGACCAAAATGGAAAGCAGGGAGAGAACTGAAGTCAATAGAGGAATTTCTTTCCATATCTTAAAACGGCTAGATCGCATCCCTGTTGTAGCCGTGAGTGGAGATTTTCAGATGATTCCCCGAGCCTCTTGACAAGAAACCCTAGAAGTGTAAGGGCCTCAGATAAGGATCAGCCTTCTCTAGGACATGGATTGCTGGGTTTATGGGTGCAGACTGGGAGTATTTGTTAAATTCATTTTGAAGACTGTTAGGGTGTTTTGGGTTGTTAATTCATCAGAAAACAAATATCCCAAACAGTATGGGGCTTTTAAAAATTGTCATGTATATGGTAAGGCTGAACGTGGGGGATCTCAGGGTTGGGTAATCCAGCAGGTCAACCACATCACAAGATCCAGATTCTATTCTTCCTCTGCCATCCTCAGCATGACAACTATTACTCCTCTGGGTCTCAAGATGGCCGCCCCTCTCCAAGCATCACACCTCTAAACACCAACACCAGGGGCAGAAAACATAGCTGCCTGTATCTTGTGTGTTTTTGTTAAAGAACTCTTTCCCGGAAGTGCCTCTACAATGTTTCCCCTCCTTTACCATATATTGCCATTTACAATGCAGTTGCCTATCTACCCTAAGACCAATCACTGGTAAAGGGAATGGAATGCTTCCCTCTGATTAACGTAGGTACAGTTGTAACGATTTCCTAGAGTCTTCTCGTCTGAGGGGCCCCAGAACAAATCCGATTTCTGCCATCAGAGTATCCATAGGGGAAATCAGCTCCACTGGGTGTCCCGGACACCCCCAGTGCTGCAAAGGGGGAAGAAATGAAGCACGCGGGAGTCAGGAGAAGCTCCTTCCTCTTCTAGTGTCCCTCCAGCACCCTCTACTAACAAAGATGAACCTCGAGCCAGCTGGCAAGGAGGGAATGTTCCAGTATCATAAGCAGGCAATGAAGGGTGGCTTCGGAGCTGAGAGGCAATAAATTGGTAACTGGCACAGTTGGTTTGGCTGTCAAATGCTAACTCTTTAATAAGGGCCTCTGAGATGCTGATAACATGAACACCCAAGGAGGCTTTATGAAAAAATTTAACACACAAAATATTTAGCTGGAGAACTTCTTTCAGAAGTTCTATTGCGGGTTCTGAGAGCGATAGCTCTTTCTTTTTTCTTTTCTTTTTTTTTTTTAACTCCTAGCAATAGATTAGACATCCCTAGGTCTTTTATTTATATGTAAATATATATAATAGATGCATAAAATTTCCAGGTATATGTACATATAGATGTATTATGTCTGTAATCTTTTAAAAGAAGATGAGAAAAAGAACATGGAGGAATTATTTTCTGTAGCAAAGGGAGTAACCTTATATCGGAGTCCAAATAATAGTTCCCCAAATCTTCGTGGTTGAAAAACAGGTTGGAGAGAAGAAAAGACAGAAGGAGTATCAATGTGTTCTGGATATTTCATTTGACACTCTAATATCCTAAGGTGTGTCCTAACTCCTGTCCCCCCTTGTAGTGCGTCTGGGGAGAGAGGACAAGTGGGCAGTATGCTAAGGTTGACCATCTAGCTCTTCCTCCATCGTTGCATCAAATATTTACCAAATGCCTCCATGTGCTATGCACTATGTTCGGTGCTGGAGTGAGGAAACAAGCAGAGGGAAAAGGAAGGTGAATAAAACTCTAAATGAACTTCAGGGCCGTAGTCCTGGACAAAACAGGCTCTGTCAAGATCCGTGAACTGTAATGCACTAATATATAATTTTTTTTCAGGAGATCCAGGTGGAACTAGTAGATGGGAGGGGTTCATGTCCTCTGTTATTGTTCTATGTTGTCTGTTGCAATTCCCATAACTGAGTGCTCGTAGGGAGGGGCTTCCCAGTGGAAAAGACCCCTGATCTTTATTTCCTGCCCTTTCTTAAAAGATCTTCAAGCCGTAAAAGGACTGTAGAGACAGCTCTCTTTTTAGGTGAATCTGATTGTCATCAGTCCTCCAGTTCCTTAAGGCTGATGGAAACCCTGCCTTCTACCACAAGAAGGCAACTCCTGCAAGATCATCGAAGCACAACCATGTTTCTAGTGGAAAGAAGGCTTAGCTTTAAGAACATTTATATGTAAAAAAGCTTCTGACTTAGGTTAGATCTAATAAAGTGATTGTTTATCCCATCCATTCTCTGAACCATTTTTAAATAAAAGTACTCAAATTTATATCTCCAAATGGCTCTCCAATAAAATGTGCCATAGGCCCTGAAGACAACTTTACAGGAGAAGCTTCAGGGTTTTAGCAGTATCTGTATTTGTTGGAATAAGTAAAGCCGCCTAAAGTGACTATTTTGAATGCTCCCCTATACAATTACTCAAAAAGTGATTGACTTAATTTACACTTCAGGGGGACACTGCCTATAAAACAGATTCCCTTTCCCTCTATATCAGTACCTGGTTAATGATCCAGCTGACAGTGGTTAGAATAAAACTTGTTGGATGCCCAGCCTTTAAGGAAATGAAATATGGAGAAATGGGAATTCTACTGTGCTATCATGGGCAGTATCTAGAAATCAAAAGGAGAGGGTGGGGGGGGGAGTGGGAGAAGAATAAGACGAAGAGTGGAGGAGATGAAGATAAGCAGAAGCAGAAAAAAATATTTTCTGAACTTCCAATGGGTTATTTTGACAGTTACAAGGATAATGACTGAAAAAGAATTCTAGATAGTTGTATGAAGAGCTAGCACATGGAGAGATAACACCTTTGAGAATTGTTGGCAACAGAATTTTAAACGATGTTATACTTATTGTGAAACTGTATTGCTTCTACTTCATGGAATATATATGCCTTTGGGGAGCCTGGTTAACATAGTTTGGTTGATTATTATGTTGTTTTAATATCCTGTGGTGAAAGCAATCTGGCAAACTAGCCACATTACAGGACGGATCCTAAGGAAATTTACCAAAAGAAAGCAAGCTGCTCTCAACTCTGTTTGTACTTGGTGGCCCAGTTGAGAACATGATTGGAAACACTGCAAGAGCTTACACTGTGATAATCTGTCAAAATACACTGAACATTCAACTGTAGGATGCTCAGTACTTGTTACCAATTTATAATTATCATGTATGGAACTCTGATTGCCATTTTAGATATGCTGGATGCAAAGGTTAATAAGGTATGAACCCTTCCCAGGAGCCTAGAATTTGGCATGCCAAATAAACATTAGGCTACTGTAAGAGGAAATAAAATGCAAAAGCTATGCTTCTATGGCTATTAAAGAGTCACTGGGTCTTGGAAATTATTTTTCTATTAACCTAATAATTTAGTATGGCATGTGACTTACTACTAGGACTTAGTAGTTCGACCTTATAGAATTTCTTGAGTTCTTTGGCATTGGTTTGAAATAGTTTGAGATTGGGCAGCGCTAAGTTGAGAGTGAATATGGGGCAGGGGGATACAAAAGAAATTCTTGTTAGCAATTCTATTTGACAAATTTTTTGAGGCTTACACATTATGTATCAGTAGTGGATCAGAGGGTAGTCATCCTAGCCCAGGGAATCACGGAGAGTTGGCGAGAGATACCTTGCAGGGCTCTGGGAGGAAGGTGTATGGCACAGGTGGTTGGAGTTCGATCACGGGGATAAGGATTCTCACTAACAAAGACAGGATTGCCTCTCTTCAGTGGGCTCAGGTTCGAAATGCGTCAGAGCTTGGATTCCTAGAAGCAGGGGGAGAAAAGCAAACAACTTTCAAAAAGAATTAAAAGTTACTAAAGATGGCCTAGGAGCACCTGGTTGACTCAGTTGGTTTAACCTCGGACTCTTGGTTTCAGCTCAGGTCATGATATCGGGGTCGTGAAATCCAGCCCAGAGCTGGGCTCTGTGCTGAGCATGGAGCCTGCTTGAGATTCTCTCCTCATCTCCCTTTGCCCCTTCCCTCCCCATCCCTTCTCCCCTCCTTCCCTGCCACCCAACCAGTAGGCTGTGCATGTGAGTGCTCGTGGAGCGTTCTCTCTCTCCCTAATAGATAAATAAATGAAATCTTTAAAGATGGCCTAAACAGCTCCTTGAGATGCTAGATTTTTCTGTTAATGAATCTGTATCTCATGTTTCTGAACACTGGCATTTTTTTTCACTGTTACTTGAAATTATGGGTACCATTAATTCTGTACCCAAAATGTCAGATGGTGATGATATAAATTAAATAAACATAGAGGAGGAAATCTAAATAAATGACTTTCAGATAACACACAGGACAACACAAATGTTTCAACAAAAGACTTTGTTAAAAAAATTAGAAGCGGCAGAGCACCCCCAATTTCTTTTTTTCCCTGTATCTGTCTTTCTCCATTTCCTTAGAACAAGGTTTAATATGATTTCACCCCTGAGTACACTGTTTTTTTCTTTTGCAGGGCTGAAAACAAAACACGGGTTAACACAGTAAATATATTCAGAAACTATAACTAACTTTGGTCATTTTACGGTTCTATTTCTTCAGAAGATTGTATTTTGTGGCAATTCCTTAAGAAAATTAACTAAAGTCCTTAGGAATATTGACTGAGGCTAAGTCTCTATCAGAAAATCGAAGTTTCTTATATCCATATATATGGAATTCAGACATAGCATATCCTTGTTGATAGTACATAATAACTATTCCGTAAGCGTATATTGAATTTTCTTTTTTTTTTTTTTTTAAAGATTTTATTTATTTATTTGACAGAGAGAATGAGAGAGAGAGCACATGAGAGGGGGGAGGGTCAGAGGGAGAAGCAGACTCCCTGCCGAGCAGGGAGCCCGATGCGGGACTCGATCCCGGGACTCCAGGATCATGACCTGAGCCGAAGGCAGTCGTTTAACCGACTGAGCCACCCAGGCGCCCTTTTTTTTTTTTTTTTTAAAGATTTTATTTATTTGACAGAGACACAGCGAGAGAGGGAACACAAGCAGGGGGAGTGGGAGAGGGAGAAGCAGGCTTCCCACCAGCAGGGAGCCCGAAGCGGGACTCAATCCCAGGACCCTGGGATCATGACCTGAGCCGAAGGCAGACGCTTAACTGACTGAGCCACCCAGGTGCCCTGAAACTCAACATTTTATTATTTATTTTATTTTATTTTAATTTTTTAAAGATTTTATTCATTTATTTGACAGAGAGACACAGCGAGAGGGGGAACACAAGCAGGGGGAGTGGGAGAGGGAGAAGCAGGCTTCCCGCGGAGCGGGGAGCCCGATGTGGGGCTCGATCCCAGGACCCTGGGATCATGACCTGAGCCGAAGGCAGACGCTTAACGACTGAGCCACCCAGGCGCCCCCGTATATTGAATTTTCTAAGTTATAATAAAAACAACCAAAAAAGCTCAATCCAAAGAAACCATTTTCTATTTGATAAAAGACACAGGGAGCTTTTGTGTAGTGGTTGTTTCTCAATGATGTAGATGAAGCCAAATTTTTTCTGTGGCACAGGCACTAGACAACTTAAAAACATGTTTATTTTCTTTTTTTTATTTGACCTTCTGAGGCAATTAGCCCCACCTAGCTGAGTTATCGCTCAATGAAAGAGAATTCGGAAGATTTTCTTTGTTAGTTTCATGTTTGAAGTAAACACCCTGAACCTTCTGTAAATGTAATGATTTTCTCCTAAAACTCACTAATATCCTAACTATACTAATAAAAGCATAATGTATATTATTAGGTCTGAACTCTTGGCCGTGGGTATCTGTACATTTTAGAGATGGTCTGCGCACAAGTGTCATAAATGACCATTTTATAGATAGATAATGTTCTTAATCCGTAATTCTTTATTGCTGATGGTTATTGCATTAGATGATGACCCATGGCTATTAAGAGTCAGTTTTTTAATATCACAACCATTTAGAAAGGTTAATGGACTCAGTTTTGAGACTTAACCTTTGCATGCTGCAGGTTAAGAGGTTATATTTTGCACTAAAATGCCAGAAAATATCTACTTATTTTCATTCTTCAGTGTACTCTCCATAGCATGGTTATGTACAGTAACTGTTATTTACCAATCAAACTGAAAGAAACAGTGTGTGACATATAAGATAACAAGTTTCTAGAGCAGTGAGATTCTTTTAAAATATACATTTCATATTTGGCTTCTATTATTTTTCATTTAGACACAAGAATTGAAATGTGAACAGATGTAACCTAAATCAGTTGAGGAATATTTATTATGGCTGTTAAAAAAAATAGACGGGGATTATAATTCATAGTTTTCTTGGCTAGTTTGGAAAGTTCACATGCATTGTAATGGGGAACTGGTTGTTTAGGGAAGTCATGAATTCCTTACGGATGATACCTGTCCACAGCCCAGAATTTTCAGAGAATATAAAACAGTGTCTATGTGGATTCAGTTCCATTTCAAAAATCTAATTAGGGTTCCATGGTGACCATTTATCATGTATTTTTGCCACCCATTATCCATTATTCTTCTTAATGTCACCTTGATTCCCTTTTATTCTGTTAATTCATTGTGACTTGGCTTTGTCGGAGGAAGAGTTCAGGCACTTCCCTTTTATTATGGAAGCCAGAAGCTGAGTGTGTAAACAGTTACAGTAATGGCTTTCAATGATTTACATATCCATGCAGTTGTGTCTCCACTCCACATGGACTCTGGGCTTGACCGTGCGATTGGTTTTGGTCAACAAGGCATAAGCAAACATAATGCAAGCAAAGACTGGAAAAGTGCTTGCACATTAGGCGACGCTCTTTTGCTTGCTGCTTTTGGAACCCATCCACAATATGGAAACGCGTAGGCCATGATGGATGAAGAGGAACCCTGAACCAGTGGCTTCTTGCAAAATTAATCATCAGACATGGGAGGGAGGCCATCCAGGACCGGTCAGTCCTCGGCTGATCTGCCTGTCCCCATTCCCAGCTACTTAAATTCCCAGCTACTTAAATGACTCTCTGAGTTTCTTGACGGTTTTCTAAGAAATTGCCTTTTGCTAATTCAGCCAAAATTGGTCACCAATGCCACCAAGAATCCTAAATAACATAGATTCTTAAATTGGGACTTTGAAAACCAAAGGGATTACTTGAGAATAGCAGAAAACCACATGGATGTACTTATACAGATGCACTTAGGAGTTAAATCATGAGTGGAGTGTATATATATTAATTAGTTTTGGTTATCAAATCTTCATTACCAGGGAATAGTTGATAGAACCTGTTGTAAGTCAGACAGTGGTATTAACTTTGCCACCTCTGGGTAGGAATCTGAGTTTCCGGTTCTCATTTACTGATTGTGTATGTTGTGTGGACCTCAGTGTGGAAGTTACTCAAAGAACACTGTTTCAAGACTTCATGTCCTGGGAAGCATTCTCCACCCTCCCCCCCCGCCCCCCGCCAACTTCATAAATAAAATTGACATGTAACATTGTATTAATTTAGGGTGTTGACCCCATTCTTTTTATTCCTGAATTCTCTTCTACTTTCTTGTCTATTTCTCCCCTTTGCTGCATGATTCCACCTTCTGTGTTCCACACTATGGTGGGATTCTGCTCCTGCAAAGTGCACGGTCCCAAGTGCCTCCCAATGTTGCTTTAACATTTCTGTGTGCTGTTCTTTCGCATCTGCCCTGAGCTCGTCATCTGTGTTATGCTACAGGAAACTTCATATAAAAAACCCTATACAATCCGTGAATTATCCTGAAAGATAGGGCACATTAGTGGGTTTTTTCATCCATGGCTGTTCTTACAAGCTGAACTACATATTTATGGATAAATGTTTGTTTTCACCACTTTGACAAAAGCCACACCTTCTCATTTTATTGCTTTAGTTCTTCAGTTCTAAGCTGGGATGGATGGGTGACTAAATTGTGGCCTGTGCGGATGGATACATTTGTAGTGAGAAGAAATGTACTCTTAAAGCTGGCTATCATCAGCTAGCATGCTCACTGCTTTATAGATAATGCTCGATGAATATTAATTGACTTGAAATTAAATGAAGTAGTTCTCCAAGACTGGAGAATTGGTCCTCATTTTAGAACAAAGGAACCTAGAGTTTCTGATATTATGTAACCACTTCCACAGTAAAAGGGAAAGAAAGTTATTCCCTTTTGATAAAGGGATAGGCATTCAGTCAGAGGAGACGAGGGGACATAAGAAGACCGAGAAGAGGGATGAAATCTACGATCCAAGAGAAAAAGAGGCCTTGGAGGTTAAATAACATTTCCCTTTTTTCCCCAGCACCACTCCACCAAAGCTATCACAATCTAGTCAAAGACTGTAAATTTGGTATTTCACACATTAGAAGGTGCATTCAACTGACAATGCTAAAAAATCCATTTTTACAACTTAACAGTTTCTGTCAACATTTAAAAAATGTTTTCTGTATCCATTTCTTGGGAGACTCATAAAGCTGGCTTTCCTGAGTGTTCTTGGTTTCTGCTGTTTGTTCATTCTTTAACTATTTTTTCCTTCCATTTCAAGGAAAAGCTGTTGGGCATTTTCTCACCTTCTTTGGCTTCGGCAGTGATGCTAGGTGATTCCAATATAATTAGGTGAGATTTTTATAGGCCCTCAAAGGCTAACAAAATAATAAATGTGGCAGTTCAAATAATAGCAATCAGCAGGTCAAGCAAAAAAAAAAATCCTTTGGACTGAGATTGACAAATCCTAATGTTATCAGAGTTTGGAAATGCAACAATCTTTCTTGTTTCCTTCTTACTGGTTTTCACTTTTTTTTTTTTTGTATTGCATAGGGATATTTTCATTCTGCCTGTTGTTACTATTTTTTTATTTACATTTTCAATGCACAGAGTCTGCTTACTAAGAAATACTCACATATTACTGCAAAATGAATCTTTTTCCTTGAGATTATATTTATTGTAGACTCTCAAAGGTTATTGATTTCTCTATTCTTACAAATCAAGACATTACAAACATCTTCAAAATGCTTTTTTATCCTTTTGATTTTAAAAGTAGTATGTGCTTATTGCAGAAAATTAAGATACTACAGAAAGGCACAAAGAAGAAAATTACTATCATTTCTCTAATAATAACTACTTTTATATCCTTCTAGTCTTTTTTCTGTGACTAGATGTATCCGTATATATAACGTATCTAACTGAATCATGGTTTTTTGATTAAACATTAATAAGTTTCTTGACCACTCATGTAAAGGTTTATAAAACTTCGAGCATTAAAATTTCAAATGGAGCCCTTTTTATAATTAAAACATGACAGAAATCAAATTTCTACAGTGTGGATGGGAGTAAAATTGCATTTCAGGTATGAATAGCTCTTGCTGTTTTGGTGGGAGCTTGTCATAAAAATTAATGACAGCATATATAAAATGAGAAAGATTTCAGATGGCCTTACAAGTAATGTCCTGTGATCTATTTTGATATTTAGTTATTTTCCAAATGACTTTAAGACTGCTCACCTCCCAATCCTCACCTGGCTTCCTCTTTGTCATGGAACTCCACCATTCTACATGCTTAACTGGTTGTAATAAGCAAAAATAAAGCCCACAGCATTTTTTCTTCCTTTCTTTTACCTTAAAAAAAACAAAAAAACAAAGAAACCCCAAAAAACCAACATAGCTTTCTTTAGTGTTTTCCACCAACACTTAGAAATGTGGCTTCTGAAAGCTAACAAGGCATGTTTCCATAGCATGCCATAGCCTTCCTGTCTCCCCCACTCACTGCTAACTCTTTTGTTTGTACAATATTCTTTTATTCTGAGCAATATAACATTTTAGTTCTTGTAATAAATGCCTTCATGTGAAGCAGTTCAGCTCAGAGAATGTTATTAGACTGTGCTCCCAGGCAGCGCACCTCCACACGATCAATACAAAGCTGGGCCTCAGCTCATTCCCTCTTTGCTTAAATTCCCTGCAAACGTGCAAGAGAAGCAGCAGAGGGTGTCATCAATCACAGGCCACTGTGACATATGCTGAAACCTGACCAGGGCCGAGATGTTTTAATAAGGCATCCATTAAAACCCTCAAATAAATTGCAATTTGAAAACAGAACATAATACCAGCCAAGTTTTCCTCATCCATCTTGTGGCATGTCATGTAATGTAATTGCGTTGTTAATTTATCCAAGAACTTTCTCAGTACACTGTTTCGTTGGCACCGTTTAATTTCCCTGTAGACTATTTGTGTGTGTGTGTGTGTGTGCGCGCGCGCGCGCGCACGCGCGTGTGCACATGTAAGAAAGCGAGAGCAAGCAACTAGAAGAGAAAAAAAAAAAACCCACAGAAACTGTATTTATTTCTGTGTGTTTGTGTGTCTGTGGGTTCCTTGGAGGAAATAGTCATGTTTCTGTTTAGCATGGCATTAGTCATAGAGCTAGTCAGAAATTTGAAATGTTTGACGTTTTGTCAATGACCCCTGACCGTCCGGACGCTGCTTCACTGGCTCTGGCCTACAGTGGGACCACCTCCTTCCCCTGTTCAACTTGCCATTGGTTTATGCCCCTCCAGAGTGGGATCACTCAGAGTGCCTGTGGATCCCATCAATAAATATTGACAAAAGTGTTTAGGGGCCACTTAGGATCACCACACAATGACACTCAAAACAGGACAGGACTGATTTTGGTTCCCTAGCTCTTGGGTCATAAGTGAAAAGTTTTGACAGGGTAAGAAAAGTAAGACGTTATAAATCAATAGGAAAGAATAAAAAAGTATTTCTCTGGAATAATGTCAAAGTGATTGCATACACACACACACACACATATAATTTTTTAAAAGAGCTTGGAGGAAAGAGGCAGGCAGGGGCTCATATAGATTGCTTTGTCTTCTAAGCATAAATCTAAAAATAAGTAATGCAATTCTTCATGTAGGGCTGCATCAGCAGATTCCTCACCTTTATTTATTCTTCTGGGTTTTCTTAATCAATCTGTTCTCTCATTTTCTCTAAAAGAAGCCATTGGAAGGCAGAGGGTGAATCCAAGCCACACATTCCATCTATATCTTGGATGTAACAGTAACCATGATGCCAATCAAATATTGGTTTAAAACTGTCAAATGTCCTTTCTGAGCCTATTGTTGCAAAGTGATAAGTTGTTGAGCTAATGACAGAGGAAAGAAGACAGTATGACAAAAGGGGGAAAATCCACCATAAATTGACTTGTATAGCTGCTGTTTTAAGATTATTAATGAAGAGCAAAATAGTTACTGAGATCCAGTAAAAAAAAGACAATTCATTGTAAAGCGTACCAGACAATAAACTAACAGCCACCCTCTTGCAGTAGATCCTTATGTCTAAAGCTGTGCTGTAAGTTGGCCCGAAGAACATGGTGACATTCTAATATGCAACCTGCATACAAACCATTCTTCTCCAAGGCTCCAACTTATCACCCATGCAAACTATTAGACAATCACGGAGTATGAGAGGTGCCAGGGAAAGCCAAATTAGTTTCTGCTTTCTGCTAATTGATGACCTTTGTGATTTGGATCAGGTGCTGAAATTCATTTAGTCCGAAAGGCGGGAGAGTGGGGAAAACACCTAAAATAATTTTCTCTCCCTCCAGAGAAGATGCCTGGCTACCACCTGCCCAATAAATGTCAATTGGGTTATTTCTTAAAAAATAAGCAGCCTGATCCAAAAGCATTGGTGGATGCTGGGTTGAGAGGTGCAGGGAAGCAGGAGTGAAATTGCTTAGAAATATAAAAGCAACGGAAAGCCGAAACCAAAACATTACAAATTAGACATGAGAATGGTTAGTTCTTTCCTGGGAACTTGAACACCTCAGGGTTCTAAGTAGATTCTTAAAGCTTTACTGAAATTTGAGCTGATTTATTATGCTTAGGAGGAATCATATTTGGTTTCTCATCGTTGAAAATATTTTGAGGTTTAGCTGAAATTTGTTTGGAATTGGGAGCGTAATACCCCAAGCAACATTCAAGGGATCAGAACCAACGGGAACTGGAATGTACAAAAACACTGTCTCTTTCGCTCCACGTGAGCCTGGGTTGCCAACTTTCACATGCTTCTAATGTTAGCTCAAGCTTTCTGGCAGTCCCATTGTAAGCTCCATTTCACACACATCCTCTGCTGTTTTGGCATTTGAACGTTGGCCTTCTTTTTATTTCCTTGTCCAGAAATACAGTCACTTAAAAAAAAAACAATTATTATTAGATGTGCATTTTTTTTAAAAAGTTGCAGCTTGAGGCAGATTCTTTTTTTGCAATATTTAGCCACTACCCTTGAATGCATGGCAGGAATAAAACAGTAAAGACACAGAGGACATGGACCTTTAATTCCTCTCGTGTATTGCAAGGGCATGAATGAAATGTCAGTTCCCAAGCTGATTATATAGCTCATGTTGGCAAGAATGGAATAATTGTGTCCTACACGTGGTGGGAGAAATATACACGGGGAGATAAAATTGTAAGGGGACAGACAATATAGGGTAAGCACATGTACGGCACAAAAGAATTCAATTGGGCGGATGACACAGGTCTTTGGCCTTTGTGGAAATCAATGAACTGCTGTTCAGGTGTCTTTTTCAAAGCACAGAGACGTGGAAAGGATAAAGCCTTGACTCCGATCCACTGAGGCTTGCTCAGTTAACCCTAGGGTATTTTTAAGAGAGTTGATTTGTTTTCTTCTTTCTTTCTTTTTTTTTTTTTATTTCCTTTTTCTCTCAGCTTCCTTGAACTGATTTACAATTCCTGCATCTATTGCTGCCTTTAGCTATGTGTGCCATTATTCTGCTACCCTTTTTGTAATTAAATTCTGCTTGAATTGCTTATAGGCCTAACCTCCCTCTTTAACTTTAATCCGTGACCTCCTGTTTCTAAGTTAGTTAGCAACGTTGTATTGGGCGCGTCATGAATAACCTTTCCTGGCCGCTAAAATACCTGGGTCTGAATTCAATTTGAGGTTTCATCTTTGCACAAAATTCCCTGCAAACTTGCATGCAAATTCAAAGCCTGATCCATACAAATCTTCTAGCAATATCATTCTAATTTCAGAAGCCTGGTGAGATGAAGCCATGTGTTCTGTTATAAACACCCCAACAAAAGAACTGTGATCTTACCATGTTATTTTTTCCCCCAATGTAATTTTGTAAATGTTGTTGATTCTGCCTCAGCATTTGGAGACTCTTGCATGTGTTACACTTCCAAATTCCCTGCTTTAAAATTCCCTAGAGCCCCATAAGTGCTGGGTTTCTTAAAGAAATAGGTTACCGTCACCCCTACCCTCCCACTCCCCACTCCTCCAAAAACAATCCCCATACAAAAGTGCCAATAAACTAACTCAGCCGCATACAATGATATTGTCAAGAAAACCTCCAGAGAGAACCATTTAAATTTCATGGCATAAATCTGAGCTCTTGGCCAACCTTCCTAGCAAGTAGCAAGTACAAGTCTCATGCTAATTCTCCACCAAACCTCGAGTTTTATGAAAGCTACATTTTATCTGTTTGGTTATTTGCAGTCACTCGAGAGTTGGAAAAGGAATATTAGCACCACTCACATTTTATTGTGGGAGTCACAGTACTTGGTTGACCCCCTTTTCAGTCCTATTGAATTTCCTATACAAAGGAAATGAAAATGTTTTATATTTAATACAGCCGCACATAACGAGAGGCTTAGTTATTACACCGAGAGCTGCAATTTTCTGCCTTTGTTTCAGCTCTTACTGTGGAGCTGAAATTTCCAAGCACATTTTTTATGATTTGTTTATTGCTGGCTTTAGAGATGACAGTGAGGGGGAATGCCACCCTCACGCTACCTACTCCGCAGAAAAGGGCTTTTTGTTTGGACTTCTGTACCCCACAAAAGAGTGGCCCACCTTTTTACTGACATCCCAGTTTCCTGCAGACAGGTCAATTTTAAGAGCCTGAGAAAAAGGAAACCGGCGGATCATAGATGGAACAGAAGGCACTTTCCTGGTTTTACTCCCCTGTGCTCTGGGGTCACGATGGTGAGAGAGATCCAACCCATTATGACAACGGTGACAGCGGAGTAGCAACCAGGGACTCTTGTTACTATCGCTAAGCTCTTTCTGCAGATGAGGAAACTGAGGCTTGGGTTTTCTAATTTGTCCAATGTTGCCTAGTTAATAAAAAGATGGCCCCACAAGTTTGGGGCTCAGGTCTGTCTGATTCCAGAGCCTGCTTCTCCTCCTCCTTTGGATAATAGTAATCATGTATTCTGTGTTAATTTTTTTTTTTTTAAGAAATTTACTTGCTGCTGCTTTATCTTAAAACTTAAATTTATTTTCTTTTAAAAAGTAATATAATACACATAGCTTTCAGCTAGACTCGCCGATTTTGTCATATTTGTTTTCTTTCTCCCCCCTCTGCAAATATGAATACGAATGCATGTATATGTGTATGTATTTATTTCAAATGGTTTCTGCTAAGCCATCTGAAAGTAAGTTACTGTCATTATGATACTTTAACCCTAGAAAGAAGAACATTCTCTCCTTTAACCACAGTGCCATTTACCACATCATAAAAATAAGCCTTCATTCAATAATGTCATCTACTACAGTCCATATGCGAATTTCACAGATTGCCCCCACAGAGAATTTTATTACTTATTTCTTGACCAGGGTCCAATTAAGGAAGAGCCTTCCCTATGGACTCCTCTACACACAGCCTCTGCAAAATACTGGATGTAGAGTGAGATCCTCACAGGTTATAAGAATTACAAGGCTTGTGCCTAAGTGTGGCTATTATTTCAATTTATAGAATATCCTACTAGGTTCATACATGCTTACGACCCTTGCTGCCCTAACCTTCTTGGATCCGATGATTCTTTGACACTGGCTACCTAGAATGGAATAATGGAATAGTTCAGGGATTCCCTAAGCCATTCTATAGTCATTTCCTCTCAGAATTCGCTATAGCTGCCATACTCAGCCTAATTCTATCTTCTTCCTTATATGAGTCTAAACTCGCCTCAGCAAATCTCTTCCTAAACAGGTAACACAAACACTCCAGGATTCAAAAAGTCACTATTGAGAGAGAAGAAAGGGGATGATGGGTGGGGATGGAGGGAAGGAGTTAGAAACCAGAAATGGGAGAGAACTAGGGGGAGAATGTGAAACAGAAAAGCAATCAGAATCGGGTTCATTCAACTTATAATCACAACGACACGGTAATAATGGCCAAAATATATTGAGTACTTCACATGCCCAGAGAAATCAGGAGATTTTTAAATGTATTTCATTTAATCTTTACAAATAATGTTCCAAAATAGGTTACTGTTACTCCGTCACCAGTTTACAGAAGAATTACTAAGTCTTACAAAGGTTAAGTATCTTGTCCAAGGTCACCTCGATAATAAAACGCAGCTGTGCTCAAGCCCAAAACTGGAGGAGGAAGGAGGGGGAGGAGGGGAGCTACGGAATGGTGATGTTGGCAGGGATCCAGTGGTCATCTTCTCCAACAATGACTTTTGTTCCCGTAAGTTCTTAGTCAACACGACCTGAGTCACTGGTCAAGAATCTCATTTTTTCTCTACATCTGCTACCACAGCTTTAGTTCCAGCCAACTCCATCTTTTGCCCAGATGCCTGCAAAATACCTCTCAGCAGATTCCTGCTGCTAGCCTCTCCTTCCCTTAGGTTTGATGCCACAAAATGGCCAGACTGTTTGTTCCTTTCAGTGATCTTTCAAACGTTTCACTCCCTTGTTTGAAATTATTCAACTGCCCATCACTTAGACCAGGGGTTCTTACCCCTGCCTGCATGTGAAATCACTTGGGGAGGTTTAGGAGACCCTGGTGGCCAGACACCACCTCAGAGATTCTGGTTCGATTATTCTGTAGGGGTAGGAGGTTCCCAGGGAAAAAAAAAATAGAGGACACCTAGTCAGACTTGAATTTCAAGCCAACAATAAACACTTTTATTAAAATGTGTTCCAAATTTTGCACTGGACATACTTATAGTAAAAAAAAAAGTGTTTATTTAAAATTCTGATTTAACTGGGTATCCTGTATTTTTATTTGCAAGGTCTGGCTATACGTTTGTGTGCATTGTGAGGGAGAGGAGGTATTTAAAAAATTTCCCCAGCTCAGTCATGCATACTGCCAGGGTGGAAACCACTGGCTTATAGAAAATAATTATGGATGAGTTAATATCTAAATGCCTTCTCCTGGTATAAAAAGCCCTACAGACTTTGGCCCCTGCCTCCTTTTCAATCTTACCTCCTCTCTCTCTCCACCCACACTCACCCTTCTAAATGCCACGTACTTCCTTATCTCCATGTCTGTGCGCATTCTGTCTCCCAAGCCTGGAATTTCCTTTCTGGGCTGTTGGAATGCCCAGTCATCCTTAAAGACCCAAATCCAACTTCCTCGGGTGAAGGGAATTGTATGGTCCGCTCTATACCTTGCAGAGTTTTGCATGTGTGTCTCTTGTTCTAGCCCCGCTATTAACAACTGTATGCAATGTCTACCCACTTTTTACTAAGCACCATATTGTCACTGTACCTTGAATATCTGAAACTCTCACAATTAAAGTATAATCATTTGCTAATTTGTGAATTCAAGTTAATAACAACTGACTTTGTTGAATGAAAATAGAACCTTTTCAACAAATGCCAAACATCAATTTTGAGCAGATTAACCTGTGTTGTGCTCTTAGTATGCGCTAAAGTTATATATATTAAATACAGCATATACTAGAATTGTACATTTATTTTTACCAAGATGCTTTTCTCTCCCTCCTACCCACCAGCCAACTGAACAAAACAAAAAGCTTAGACAAACACTTGTCTCCATGGCTTCAGTATTTAAAAACATGTTTATATTTCTAATCTCCCCAGCTGCAACTTCCTAGGGGCACTGTGGTTTCCCTCAGTAACATTATAGATATGTCATGTATTTATGTAAAGCTTAAAATGTTATCATATTTGATACTATATATTTTGATACATTTTCCTTATATCTAACAATGTGAACATGTGTCTTATAGCAAAATTCATCATTTTGGATTCTATCCATAATAATAGATTAGGATTTGGACAGAGGTTGTGTTGTGGTTACTTCTCACATTCAGCTTCATTTTGCCAAATAATCTCTTTTGGAGTTGGAAACAGGGGGAGAAAGTAGAAATCTCTGCTGTTTCATAGTCCTGGAAAACCTGAAATAGGTTTCCAGTTGAGTAATGAAGGAAAAACTCAACTGAAGGAGGAAATTCAGGTGATTACAATTACCCCAAATATGTCATTCATGTTTGTTCCATTTAGAAGGGAGGGGAGGGGAGCAAGGTGGTGACTTTTCCTAGTTGAGATCTGAGATTTGGAGAAGCTACTGACAAAATTACTTAATTTTTTTTTAAAGGTTTATTTATTTTTTAGAGAGAAGGGGCAAAGGGAGAGAACATCCATGCAGATTTCCACTGAGCACAGAGTCCGATGAAGGGGCTTGATCTCATGATCCATGAGATCAGGACCTGGGCCGAAACCAAGAGTCAGATGCTTAACCGACGGAGCCACCTAGGTGCCCCTCAAATTAGTGATTTTAAAAAAATGTTTTACCAACTGCTATTTGACCTTGTAACATTTCTTGCCAATTTACAAAGCAAACCAAAGTTTGCAATGCACCCCAAAGTTTTGGTTTGTCGCAGGGGAAACACATCCTGCTTCATTGAGCTCTTCCCCTGTTGTAAGTTTCCCTTTTCCCTCTGGTAGTCTCTATATGGCCACTTCCCTATAGGTACTCTTAGGTAGTGTCAGCCTTCTTCTACTTGATGTTAAGCCTTCCTAATTTTATTTGTTGGTTAATTGCCTGCCTCCTCACGAGGTAGATATCTCCCTAAAGACAGAGACTGTTACTTATTCTATGGCAAGTATTGTGCTTACCACAGAGTGGGTTTTCAGAATGTTCATTTGTTCAAAATTTGACATAGGACATTTGTTGGAATATAAACTACAACTAACAAAGTTAATTGTTATGAATTGAAATAACAAATCAAAAAATAAAAAAGTGGTTACTTTTTAATCATGAGCATTTGAGAGATTCAATGTAAAGTACCTGATAAATTGCTTAGCCAAAAAACCCAAAGGAAAAAAAAACCAATGCGTGCAATTAGTAGGAGTCGTCAGAGCAGGAATGGAACCTCGCAGGAATATTGAGGACTCTCCATTCACTTTGCCTACGGAAGTCAGATTTGCTTAAGACCCAAATCTGGCAGTTCACCAAACAGACCAGAAAAGAAATCTCAGGTTTGGGAGACCCCATGTGTGATGTCATGGAGATTAGAAAGGATATGGTGTTTAGGAGGGTAGGTGTGGAGTGTGAAAGGATAGAGGAGGCTAGACTCAAAAAGGGGCAGGGATGAGGCAAAGATAACTAAATGGCCAACAGAACCATGAAAAGGTGCTCAGCATCACTCATCATCAGGGAAATGCAAATCAAAACCACACTGAGATATCACCTCACACCTGTTAGAATGGCTGTCCTGGAAAAGACAATGAGGGTCAGTGAGAATGGAGAAAAGTGAGTCCTTGTGCACCATTGGTGGGAGTATGAATTGATACAGCCATTGCAGAAAGCAGCATGGAGAGTCCTCTTATTTAAAGTAGAGCTACCGTATGACCCAGGAATCTCACCTCTCTGTATATGTCCAAAGGAAGTGAAAACAAGATCTCAAAGAGAGATCTGCACTCCCGTGTCCATTGCATGTTCATCACAACAGACAAGATATAGAAATAACGTAAGCATCTGTCAACAGATGACTGGGTAATGATATGAGGTATGACTGGATAAGGAAGGTGTGTGTGTGTGTGTGTGTGTGTGTATGCACATGGACACACACACACACACACACACATACAACATGGAACTGCCACACCATGGATGGACATTGAGGGCATTATGCTTGTAAAATAAGTCAGACAAATACTATATGATTTCACTTACATGTCAAATCTAATGAAACCAAACTCCCAGAAACAGAATAGTGGTTACCAGGGGCTGGCAGGTGAGGGAAATGGGGAGATACCCGAAGGATACAAACTTCCAGCTGTAAGATGAGTAAGTTCTGGGGATCTAATGTACAGCATGGTGATTATAGTTAGCAATACCATACTGTATATTTGAAGGTTACCGAGAGAGTAGATAGTAAATATTCTCACCACCAAAAGGAAATGTTAATTAAGGGTTGGTGATGGAGAAGTTAGCTAAAGCCATAGTAATAATTTGGCTATATGTAAATGTATCAAATCTATGCATAATGCATGTTAAAATTATACAATCTATATGTCAATTGTATCTCAAAAAAAAAGGGGGAAAAGTTTTAGGGCCCAAACTCTGAGAACGTTTTATACCATAATAAAGAGTTTAGATATTATTTTACTCAAAATTTTTCCTTGAAGCCAGTGGTTTCAACCCTGGATGCACATTTAACTGTATGTGTTTATTCAGTAAATGATTAAACACTTATCTTTTTCTAGACTGAGAGCTTATTTTCATATGACTCATCTGCCTAATATCCTGACTTATTTAAAGATAAAACTTTTGGAATAATAATGATAAACATCATTTAGGTTTACATCATCATTTATACCTTTCAGAACAAATAGTTTACAAAGAAAAAACAAATACTTTGTTTCGATCCTCAACATCTTTGTGAAATAGATAGGGAAGGTATTATAATTACAAATAAAAAGTGAAGTTAAATAATCTGATTCTATGTAGCAAGCAAGGGTACTATTAACCATCTCCTGCCTTATTACCCACTCTATTTAACATGGAATTATAATGCCAATAACACAGAGAATATTTTATTTTCTTAGAAGTTTGTTTGAGAATTGCTTGAAGGGGAAAACCTACATTTTGGGGGACACTTTCATGATGAATCTTTTGAGATAAGCCTGGGACTCTTAAAGAATATACTAAAACCACCAAAAAATGGTTTCTAAATTGTTTTCTAAGATGAGTAGGGTCTGATAATATCAGGGCTTTGCTTTAATGAACAAAGGTAGGCAGTTTCAGGATAGAATTTTGATCTAGATTAGGATTTATCTACATAATAGAGGGGAGAGGCAGCCGGGGTAGGAGATTGTCATATCTAGGAAGGAACAAACAAGACCCAACAAGACTAGATCACTTAGGAAGAAAAAACTGTCCTGTCTCATGACAAAAAGAGCTGAGAACAGGAGCTATGCCTGAGGTTGGTAGCTTGAGCATGTAATGACTGGAATCCTCCCTAAGTGTACACATTGCTTCCTAATAATTCTGTGTGGAAGCTAAAAATGAGAATGAAAGGGTACCTGACATTGGGGTGCCATAACACAGACAGACATAGTAGCTGTGTGACCAAGAAGACCTCTGTTGCCTAAAGTGGGATAATGACACCTAACACATGGGATCATTTCAAGGTCTCAGATAGTGGTAAATTACATATGGCAGTTAGACTGAGAATGCAACCCGATAGCCTGTTATAAACCAGGAGCATGATTATTGATGCAGCTAAGCTATCTGCACTGACCGGTCATAGAAACTTACATACTGAGGTCAAGAGAGCCTTGGAGCTGGTAGCCACAGCACGCCCAGCCGCAGCCAAAATGAGCAGACTGGGTTCAGTGCACCCTTTGTGTGTCCTTCTGTCCTTCCCCTGCCTTCAATCTTTGTGCACTGTTCTATTTGTAGACGAGGACTAAAATCTCATGTACACTAAGGTTTTAAGATACAAGTGGCTTACAAGTTTCAACCATAGCTTTTCAGGGGTTGAAAGAACACTTATGGGTGATGAATGTAAAATGAGTCTTTGATAGGGTAATGATATCAGGCATCAAAAGCTGGGTCAGTGAGAGTGAAGGAAATGCCTCGAGCCCATAAAAATCATACCAAGCTGGTGGTATGACATTTGAAAGGGGCCCTTTGGCTCAGGATGATATATTCTAATTCAAGTGTATTTGTAAAGTGGGTGGCAGAGGTTCTATTTTCTTAATAGTCCCTTAATCTGCTTGTGCATGAGGTCTGCATGGTTCCATTGCTAGGGTTATATTCAGAGGGTCTTACAGTCCCACCATCAGTCTTCCCACAGAATCCATGTACTTGGGATGTGTGCCTTTCCAAGGTCTATGTGGCAACCCCAGCAGTTTTAAGAAATACCAGTTTCCTGGTCTTCAACATCTACATGTACTTTTGTCTTGCAATGGGTCTGTGGCTGAAGCATTATCTTGATTCTTCAGTATCTCCTCTTTAAAAACTGCTCCTGCTGGAGCATCTGGGTGGCTCAGTTGGTTGAGCGTCCGACTCTTGATTTCAGCTCAGGTCGTGGTCTCAGTGTTGTGAGGTTGAGCCCCGCGTCAAACCCCGTGTAGTGCTCTGAAGTGTGCATGGGGTCTCCTTAAGATTCTCTCTCTACCCCTCCCTACTCTCTCTCTCAAAAAACAAAAAATTAAAAACTGTCTCCTACTTTATAAAAAAAAGTCCTACCACTCACCAGCCTGGCCCTGTGTTTTAAAAAGCTCCATCATACCAAATGAAGCAATAATTTTTAATTTTTAATACTGTTGTCTGGGAAGCCTCTTGTAACCAAAGTGCCAAAAACCTAAGTTGTTTCTCTTCTTTAAACATATCTTTATTAAGAATGAAGAATGACATTTGAAAGGGGCCCTTTGGCTCAGGATGATATATTCTAATTCAAGTGTATTTGTAAAGTGGGTGGCAGAGGTTCTATTTTCTTCCACGAATCTTTTCATTTTCCTTCACCAACTATTGTCAAAGAATGAATGATTCTCACTAGAGAGCCACTTGGGAACAAAGCAAAGAGAGAGACAGAAATACAGAGGGTCAGGAGGTAAGAATTTATGGCAAATCTCCATGTCTGATCTATCCTTATACCTACCTACCTACCTACCTACCTACCTACCTACCTACCTACCTACCTACCTAATGTAACTTAGAGCTAGAATTGAGAAGTGAGATGTTGTCACAGTGATGCATAATAACATCGGACCTTTCTTCTATCAAAAAGTTATTTTGATTTGATTGGTTAGACAATGAAAACTAGCTTTGCCAAGTAGGTTAAATGGTGAACATCTTCCCAAAATGGAATGAAGTAAATCTTCAGCTCCAAGTTTTGAAAAAAAATATATTCAAAGCATGTGATAAGATGAGAACATTTTATTTAAAAACATATTGGCAAAGAGGAATTAAAATTAACATTTTTATTTTCCCAAACTTTTTTGAGTGTATCCAGACTGAAACAAAGTGCTTCAAAGTAAAGAAATAGCAGGAATAATTAACAGTTATTTGATCGATAGTGGTAAAGCCTTCTTGGTCTCCTTCCCAGAAACTGAGGCAATGGAGGTCTCTAATGACTGGGTGACAAAGTCTTTCACAAGACAGGTTGTTTATAATTCTCTGCTTTCAATAAAATTAAAAGAATCAAGTTGTTAGCTGATAGGACACTAGAAATAACTTTGATAAGTGACTACATGATATTTTGACATATAACTCAGAGGAATACTGAGAATTGGGTTATGGTGTTATAATAAAATCCCTTCTATTTCCATCCCCCTGCTCAGGTGCACAAGGTTTTTCAGTGTTCATAAGTGAGGAAAGGAATAGAATCGATGTTTAACTCTGTTCCATTCTGGCAGTGATATTCATCCATAAATACAAGAATCAATTGAAAATGAAACCAGACCCGTCCTTCTCATTGATAAATGTATTTCCAATGAAGTTTATCATATATAATTACTTATCCAGATTTATAACTTATTTCTGCTCTTTCCATTGGTTTGCTAATATGAATATTTGTAATGATAGCCATGTTGGAAATATTTTTTTCTTTACTTATAGCCATACACCAAAGGAAAATAAACATGATTCCGATTTACAGACATTTTTATTGCAGAGAAAAAACATAAAGCAAACAAAAAAAAAAAAAAAACCTTCCAGGATAGAAATATATGCATTAGGATAGAATGTAGTGGGCAAATTACGATAAACACATAATCAGAGGAGAAACAAGGAAAGCTATAACATTTCCAACTGTTAAAGACAATCTCATGTATTTTTAAGATTATGGTAGATTAAATCCCAACAGTATTTAGCAATTTTTTGAAGTGTCCGTATTCACAGCAAACCAGAAATTTTATACTTTTTGACTGTTTAACTTGCTATGAGAAGTTTTAGGTATCAACTTAAAAATAGATTTTCCCTATTTCAGGGATCAGGAGAGCAAAAAAAAAAAAAATACTGTAAAGGGAAAGAGAGAGTTGTGAAACTGAGTTGTCTTCTCCTTTTTCCCATTAAGCGAAGTTCTCAAGCTGCAGTCAGGTCCACGCCTAACTGTGCTTGCAAAGGTATGTGCAGCTCGCCTCCCACTGTAAGAATGTGCAATAAAAATGCACCTGCGTGCGGAGCTATGTACCAGCACATTTTTAGAGGTACCGAAGTTGGACCAAACCAAAATTTTTCTGGTGCAATTATTTTACATTAAGATGCAAATATTGTTAACAGAATCTTAGTCCCCAAACATTCACTGTTTAGAAATAACACACATTGAGTTCTTAGGAAGATCCTTCCCTCCCTGGTTCCCTTATCATTTTTTTCAAATGGAATACAATGAACATGATTAATATAAAGTTTAATGGGGATTTGGCCACAGTCCAAATATATACTAACCAAGGGGAACCAGGGATTTGATAATGTGCTGACTCCACAGAAAATCCCTTTGTTCCTATTAAGAATAGTTGATTCAGGAGTAAAGGATGAGCAGCTAAATTTTATCCAGATGTACTAGAAAATAGCATTTTTATGAATACAGATGCAACTAGAAGTGGTCACCTATAAAGATTTTAAAGACCACATCAAGGTGCAGCCTTGACTAAAGACAGACTAATGAACCGAATGGCTGTAATTATTAGTATTCTTAACAATAATAATAGCCAACAGTTTTCTGGTCTTACATGTGCTTGTCGTGAGTGCTTACCAGATGCTATTCTGGATGCATTAGTCACATTAACTGAGGTAATACACACACACACATATCTATGAGTTAGACTAATATCACTTTCATTTTACTGATGGGGAATCCAAGGCACAGAGAAGTTAAGTAACCTTCCAAAAGTCACCCAGCAAGTAAGTTGACAGAGCTGGGGTTTGAACTCAGACGACCTGGTTATAGAGCCCAGCACTCAACCTTTCTACTACACATTACTTTATGGGAACTCTGCTGCCATAGACAAAGAAATCTGTACTTCTCAAAGGTGGGTTTTCAAAAAATATGGCAAGGGCAGATGGAGGCGGGGGTTTAGGATAGTTTGGCCCTCTGCCTAGAATTAAACATTCACTAATTTTCTTTTGCTCTCTCCTGTTTCTAAGTAAATTGCTATACACACTTATTTTATTATCATTATTTCTATTTGGCATGCTGTGCAAGAACATCACGATTTAAAATATCTTAATAACAACCCAAAGAAAGGGACTTAAAGTAATGTTTAGAGAGAAAACAGATGGCCACCAAGTGCAGATTCTAAATTCTTATATTTTTGTATGGGGAATAGTTGTGGTTGGTAAAAGGTTATGCTAATAAGCAAAATGTTCTTGTATTGTTATGAGCTTATTATTTAAAATCATTTCTGAGATCTGTGAAGTTGTTAAAATAGTAACCAAAGTGGATTCCGGCAAAATAAACTCCAAGTCTTCCTGAGGAAGATTGTCTGATTGAAGCAGATCCTTGAGACTCAGTGAAACACTCAAACGAAGGATTAAATATTACCGATAGGATGGAGCAACCTGCCTTCAGTTAGGGTGTGTGTTCTTAGCTCATATCTGAAAATACCAAGGTTCTTGTGTAAACCTGGGCTCTACACTGAAGCTAATTTTAAATCCCTGTAAACTTCCTGTGGAAAAATACCATACATAGGGCCAGGAAACTTGAATCCAGGATCCCGACTCTTGAGGCCTTTCTGGGTCACCTTTGAGCCCTGTCTTGCACCATCCTCAGTGCACCCACCCCTCCCCCAACGCTTTCCACTGCTGGCTGGAGTCTCAGTCTCCAGCCAGTTCATGCCCTATTTAAGAGCCCCCGGTGTCCTTTTCGTCACCCTTTCTGCATGACAACTGTTTCCTTCCTGTTTTAGCTGTGGAAATAGTAATTTTAGATTAAAAAAAAAAAAAGATAAGTCATCTCTAAAACCCCCCTACACAATTCTACAAAAAAGGATTTATTCCTGTTCCTGATCTGGCCTCGTTGGTGTTATCCGCCTAATCCAGCTGTAGTGATGTGTTGTCCTGGCTGCCTGCCACACGCAAAATTCTACCTCGGGACATCCTGCTGGAGGCAAAAGGCCAACCTGGCCTGTTTCTCAGCAGCTGGATTGACAAGCCAATCCCCTAGGGTGATGACAGCAGTATGTGTATATATGTATTTAGAAATACACATACTCTGCGTGTGCTTATCTGTGTGCACGTGTATACAAACACACATCTATAGTATCTGTGCCATGTATGCTGTCAACTGTCTGGGTTGTGCGTGGGCGCGCGCGCGCGCACACGTACTCAGATTCCGGATGTGCTGTAAACTTCCTATTTCTATTCTGACATGAAATTGATAGCCTCCAACTTTCCTTTCTGTCCCTCTCAGTCTGAAAGGACATTGCCCCCTCTTCAAGGTACTCTCAGAGTGTTACTCAATCCTTCTCTACCGCGTCGACGTGTTTTCACTTTGGGGATCTTTCAAGCACTAACACACCTTCTGACGGGCAAGTGGCAAGCGTGATGTTAAACATCAAGCTTTGTGTTTTGGGGCGACCCATTCACATGTCCTTTTATTTTTATAAGCAAGGAAAGGAAATACCAATCTAAATAGATATCAACATAAACCTTAAACTTCCAGACCTTGCGGTTTCATGTGGATTTGCCTCTACTCTATAAATCACTGTCCTAGATTCTACTAAGTGGAGCTAAGCAAGCTATATCAATATTTTGTCTGACAACACAGATGCAGTTTGGAAACAAGTGAAGGAAAAAAAAGGTTACAAGTCCTGGAGATTCTTGGACGTTTCTCTAAATCTCCTATGCAATTAGAGAACGCAAATTTGGATGAATTTTAACAGATTAAAAAGAGAATTGTAATGAAGCCAGGATTTCCTCTTGAAGAATTTTTATTCAAAAAGTGTCTGGGATAACTGTGCACAAAGGCAGCAATGTGTACTTTAAATGAAAACACAGTGGGAAGCAAAAGGTTAGGGCCAGAAAAATTGAAAAACATCAGAACTATCTCTTTCTCGATAAAAAGATGACTTAAATGTGTCAATATATGTTGTAAATACTTTAAATCCCAAAATAAGTCAATTATTAAATAACTTTGAATATATTTTGCGGCCCCCAAACTGTGCAGCTCAACATGTAGACTCTCCTCTTAATTATCTTATTTAAGTTTAGCAGCTCTTTCTATTTGAGACTATCGTCTGATGATGAGTCATTTGGAGTTTTTCCTCTAGAAATAATTTACAACAGAATTTTGGTTTTCCTGAGGCACAGTGCTTGAATCTCATGTCATCCACGTGCCTTGTTTTTTACTTCAGTGATGAAATGAAAACACACGGGTTATGATGAACGGACTTGCATTCAAATAGCACTTAAGGTCACGGTGCACAGCATAGTCCTCGGTTGGGGACAGAACCAGTGTCAGAAACTCTATTTTAGGAAGAAAAACATGAACCAGTTTGAGAAATTGAGCAATGAAAAATGAGCGTAGAAATAAATACCCATCTGTGAGTACAGTAGAAACGCAAAACCTAAGGATGATCTAGAGAGTAAGGAGACTTGGAGGATGTGATTGGACACCGTATCCTAGCGACATCCCTCCTTCACTGTGGCAACTGTCTGTATAACAGAAAGTCTCTAATCATATGCAGTGAACTGAAATTCACTCCTCCAATGCCAGGCCATGTGTTTTCTCCCCTGAAAGCCATTTCAGACCTTCCAACAGAAGACCTCATTCCATCCTCAGTGCTATTTCTGTGCTTTATGCATATATCCATTGCTGTACTTCTCACCCTCTGTGGTCATTTTATTATTTACAAGTTGTTTTCCTGTACTTGACTGTGAACACCTTGAGGGTAGTAACTGTGAATCCTAGTACCGTGTCTTACTCAAAATAGGTATTTTATGGGTTGATGGATCGATGGGTGTTTGACAAATAGTAACAATATCAAGCTGAATGCTTGACACTAAGAGTGAAAAGACTGTGCTGAGACATATTAGCTTTTTCACTATGGCTTCACTCAATTGCCTTTCTCCTCAAGTGGGATTGAGACTAATGATTCTGAATAGCACTTCCTTAAAAAGTGCCATTTTCCCTTTATGTCAGGTTAGGAGGGAAATTTCGGAATGACATTTCTAAATGACTTTATTTGTAAAATATGACTACGTAAGGCATTATGAAATCATTTAAAAAGATTTTATCCTCCTTTTCAAATTAAATCCTGACAATGAGATGAGGGCCCAGCAGGGAACGCTCCTGGCCAGGGAAGAGCACTTCGTGACCTGCTGAATAGATCTGAGACACATTGTACAGGTGCTATGAACGTCAAACCATATGAGTGGTACTTAAACTGTATCACTGTGTTTTCCCTATTCCATATTAATTGTCTATGATATCCATTATAGCGAAAAATCTTCTGATTTCCAACTAAAACTGGAAAAAATTGTTTTTTTGTTTTTTTTTTGTTTTTGCTTATGTCAGAGGCTGACTTTTGAAGTGGTACATAAAGTACTACAGCATAAAAGAACCTGATTTATAAAATTTATTTAATTTATTTATTAGAGAAAATGTGCACATGAGTAGGGGGAGCAGGGAGAGAGAGAGAG